>NW_015387626.1:209132-290310 GCF_001527695.2 Protobothrops mucrosquamatus
GGGGATTTCAATCTGCCATCGTTAGGTGAAGCATCTGAGGTGGCTCGGGAGTTCATGGCCTCCATGACGGCCATGGACCTGACCCAATTAGTAGATGTCCCTACCCACACCGGAGGACACACACTGGACTTAGTTTTTGCCTCCGGCCAGTGGCTGAGTGATCGTGGTTTAGGGGAAATAGTCGTTGAGCCCCTGTCATAGTCAGATCACTCTCTCCTTTGGCTGGCCTTTCCTACCGCTACGCCCCACCGCGGGGAGGCGGAACCAGAAGTGACAAAATGGTTCCGCCCCAGGCGCCTGATGGACCCTGAGAGGTTCCAGACGGAGCTTGGGCCAATACCTGAGACCTTGACCCGCGGCTCGACTGAGGACCTGGTGGCCGCCTGGAATGATGCGGCCGCGGGGGCCCTGGACCGGGTCGTGCCTTTGCGGCCCCTCACCCGATGCCGGTCTACCTTGGCTCCTTGGTTCTCCGAGGAGCTGAGCGTGATGAAGCGTCGGAAGAGATGCCTAGAGAGTAATTGGAGGGCCACCCGCTCCGAATCCGATCGGAAATTGGTAAAGTCCCATTTAAGGACTTACCTAGTAGCGATAAGAGCGGCGAAACGAAACTATTTCTCCGCTCTTATCGCGTCTGCAGGTAACCGATCTGCCGTCCTGTTTAGGGTGTCCCGCTCCCTCCTTCATCAGAGGGTCCGGGATGTTCCTTTGCAGGGTCGGGCAGAGGAATTTGGGTGTTACCTGCATGACAAAATCGATCGGATCCAGGCCGGGTTAGCCTCCGATTGGACTAGTTCAGGCGGGCCAATGGAGGCAGGTCTTGAGTCCATTTTGTGGGAAGAGTTTGATCCTGTGACCCCCGAAGACATGGACAGGATGCTGGGACGGCTGAACACCACCACATGTTTACTGGACCCGTGTCCCTCCTGGCTGGTACTGGCCTCCCGGGAGGTTACACGAGGATGGCTCCAGGGAATCGTCAACGCTTCTTTGAGTGAGGGGTTCTTGCCGGCCGCCTTGAAAGAGGCGGTGGTGAGGCCCCTCAAGAAGCCCTCCCTGGACCCGGCTGCTTTGGCCAACTACCGGCCTGTCTCCAACCTTCGCTTTCTTGCAAAGGTTGTTGAGATTGTGGTGGCACGACAGCTCCCTCAGCACCTGGAAGAAACTGTCTATCTAGACTCGTGCCAGTCCGGCTTCCGGCCTGGGCACAGCACGGAAACGGCATTGGTCGCGTTGGTTGATGATCTCTGGAGGGCTCGGGATAGAGGCTGTTCCTCTATCCTGGTCCTGCTAGACCTCTCAGCGGTTTTTGATACCATTGACCATGGTATCTTGTTGCACCGGTTAGGGGGGTTGGGGTTGGGGGGCACCGTTTTACGGTGGTTCTCCTACCTCTCGGACCGGACGCAATTTGTGTTGGCAGGGGGGCAGAGGTCAACCTCGAGGCGCCTCACTTGTGGGGTACCACAGGGGTCGGTCCTCTTGCCTCTCCTGTTCAACATTTATATGAAGCCACTGGGTGAGATCATCTGTGGTTTCGGGGTGGAGTTTCATCAGTACGCAGATGACACCCAGCTGTACATCTCCACCCCGGACCACCCCAACGATGCCGCGGAAGTGATGTCCCGGTGCCTGGAGGCCGTGCGAGTCTGGATGGGGAGGAACAGGCTTCGTCTCAATCCATCCAAGACCGAGTGGCTGTGGTTTCCGGCGTCACGTCATAGCCAGTTGGTTCCATCTCTGGCTATCGGGGGCGAGTCATTAGCTCCCGCGGAGAGGGCCCGCAACCTGGGCGTCCTCCTGGATGCTCGGCTGTCTTTAGATGATCATGTGACGGCCGTGGCCAGGGGGGCTTTTCATCAGGCTCGCCTGATACGCCAGTTGCGCCCCTTTCTGGATCGGGACGCCCTACGCACGGTCACTCAAGCCCTCGTTTCTCGCCTGGACTATTGCAATGCTCTCTACATGGGGCTCCCCTTGAGGTGCACCTGGAGGCTCCAGCTAGTTCAGAATGCGGCTGTGCGGGGGATTTGGGGGGCCTCTAGATGCTCCCATGTAACACCTCTCCTGCGTGAGCTGCACTGGCTGCCTGTGGCCTTCCGGGTGCGCTTCAAGGTGTTAGTAACAACTTTTAAAGCGCTCCATGGCAATGGACCTAGGTATTTGCAAGACCGCCTCCTACCAAATATCTCCCTTCGACCAGTCCGCTCCCACAGAGAGGGCCTCCTTAGGGTACCGTTGGCCAGTCAATGCCGGCTGGCGACCCCCAGGGGGAGACCCTTCTCTGTGGCAGCTCCTGCCCTCTGGAATGACCTGCCCCCCAACCTATGTACAATTGCGGACCTGCGCCTCTTCCGCCGAGCCCTGAAAACTCATCTGTTCCATGCGGCCAGCCTGGTGTAGTTTTGATTGGGTTTTGTTAGGGGTTTTATATTTTAGAGCAGGCTTTTATGTAATATTTACTGTGATTTTTATTATTGCCTGTTCACCGCCCTGAGTCCCGTAAGGGAGATAGGGCGGTATATAAATTTAAATAATAAATAAATAAATAATAAACTGACTCCCTAAATTACTTCAATTCCAACAGTTCTGGTTTCAGTCTGCAAGCGATCTCCTGGTTCGCTAAGATGCAGTGGAAGCTGCCTCTGAGTTCAGCTCCCCTCCGCGTGCTTCTGAAACATTTCTCAGGTTTTAGGTCTATCCGGAGCATTACAAAGCAGTGTTTTATCTTCCACCCCATCCACAGACCCTGAATCGGACACGCAAGTATTAATTAGACAGAGACCCAAGGAAAAGGAAACCGAACAAGCGTTCACAGGTTCCCAAAGAAGTAAGTGCTGTCATACTTTGCAAAAAGTGGGAGATCGAGGATCAACATCCACCGTGGCGAGATAATCCGGCATCTGGGTCCCTGATTCAGTTAAGATGCAAGTCACGTACATCAGCTTCTCTCGCGGTCCTGGAGAGAGAAAAAAATATCCACATTTTAGGATCTTGGACCTGAACCTTAAAATGGTTTTGTTAGAGCTACATCTTGCTAGACTTACATTTGCCCAGCCTGTTAAGGTTGGTTACTGGATTAACTTGGGCTATGGATTGAATCATTGTTCAAGGATGATACCAGACTGGAAGTCCTACACCCGACTACTTTGCTAAGCTTGTTCCACACTTCATGCTTCAATCGAGGTGGCTTAATACAAAGGGTGAGCCCACAACTCATCTCTGCAGCAACGTCCATTTCCCTGCTCTGTTCTTGAGGAGAGGATCACCCCTTCTTACCTCTCATGGCATCCAAGGGCGTTGGGTATCCAGGGCCTGGATAGCAACATACTTCTCCCTCTTGAAAAAGGAACGAGAGAGAGAGAGAGAGATTTAGCTTCTTGGCAGCAGGAGGGAGAAAGAAGACGTAGGTATTTTAAGGAAGGTTGTAGACAGGTGCCGTTGGAGAAAAAGATCAATTTCCGACCTTTGCTTGGCATCTTGGCAGGTGCCTTCTCCGCATCTCTTGGTCGTTGTTTGTGCATGTCTCTCTCTCTCTTTAGCACTGACTCGGCTTGCATATCTGAGATTCCCCAGCTTGCTTGCACCAGGTTTATATAACCCAGGAGACCTGACCAAATCTGTTGCATCCCCGGAGGGCGCACCCCGAAGGAACTCATTAATAAAAGGGTTGATCCCTGAAAACCCAGAGGCTCTCTCCCTTCATCCCATATCAGAGCAGCCCAGCCAGCTGATTCCACGCCCTTTGGGATTGCTCAGAAAGAAATATGTCTGTTTCATCTCTTTCTCCTCACCCGCTTTTGATTGCATCCTCAGAACCATTTATTTCAACCCACCTCGCATCTTCTGATTTTTGACGTTTTGCTGACTCAGATCCGAATAACCAGATTCACCGGGCAAAAGCGGTTCAGCGCACACAGATCAAGAATAGCCAATTAGAGAGGGAACATTGTAAGAAACAGAAGGCAGATGGTTTCGTGTTTTGAGGGCTTTGCAAATGGGATGGAGGCCTGTCCGCGTATTTGCGGCTCTGCGGAGTAAAGCAGAGAGTTTTGAGTTGGTTTGCAATTTCAAGAAGTTAGAATTCCAAGAAAATGTCTCTTCTCCAAACTCCAAGAAAGCTCTATGGCTCAGAAAGTGGGTCCAGCAAGCGTTGCAGGGTGTGCCCTAGTCCAGACAGTTTTTATTTTCATGTGGTAACCTTAGTGTTGCTATGAAGCAACCTGGAACAAAGGAGATATTTCCTGATAGTTAGAAGAATTAATCAGTGGAAGGGCTTGCCTTCAAAGGTTTCAACACTGAAATGGTCTAGGGTCTCCTGCTTGAGTAGGGGGTTGGACTAGAAGACCTCCAAGGTCTCTTCCAACTCTCTTATTCTGTTCAGTTCAGATTTGCTGGCTGACCTTTTGTTGGAGCAAGGATCTTCCATGTTTTGCCTGAATTACTATGGTTGAAATGTGTATCCTTACCAACCTCGCCTGACTGCTGTGAAACCTACATCCCGTGGAGTTAAATGTGTTTTTGTGAGAACATCATTGAAATGTCCGTGCCTAGCGTGTGTTTCAAAGGAAGCCCCCTGCCAAAGTTGCGCCCCCTCCCAATTTAAATGGTTTTCTCCCTCCCTCTGCTGAACTCTCATCTTCAAACAAAAGTTAGCCCCACGAGTCCGTAGTAAGAAGAAAATCTTTTATTACTATGACAATTTTAATTTCTCTGCATCCTCTTCGAACACGGAAATCTGTGCAGTGCGATCAAACTACAAGCCAACATTCTGGTGTTGAGTTGTTCCACAGCCCACTTCCTGCCCCCCAAATGCTAGCTTAGTAAGAGGGTGGGCTCGGAGGAGTGTCTCAGGTCCAGATGTCCGTGGTACAGTCTGCTCCCGGGTAACGCATTTGGCATGCACGAGCGGGACCCCACGGATCCTTCCCGAAATCTACCAGGAAGTCTGGGTTCACACAGAGACCCCCGTTTTCGGTGTCCACGTCGATCTGGAGCATGACTGAGCCTTCCCTGCGAAGGAAGAAGAGTTCAGGGGTAAAAAGGAGGGTCTTTTACTTGCTTATTTGGGCCTCCATAATGCTGGAAAAACTGGTTAGGCAACTCTAGAAATGGGAATTTGCCTGCAGTTCCAGTATAAATGGAGAGGCAATGACAAAGCAATGGAAAGTAGGTATATGATTGATATGGTATGTAATACAAGAAGGAAGAGATTTGGTCTGAAGGTTCTTCGTCTGTTGAGAAACTTCCTACCTGAACATTTCTGGATAAAATTGCTCGTCCCACTGTGTGGCGAGACTATTGGTAACATAAAGTCTTTTTCCATCCAAGCTGAGCTGAAGCATGTCTGGTCCCCCGTAGACTCTCCTTCCCTAAGGTGGAAAAAAAGCAAGGCATGGTCAAGAAACACATGAGGCCCAAGGAGGCTGATAATCGGCTTCAGGAGAGTCGTTTGTGGCATTTCAAGAGGCCCTCTAGAGAAGAAGCCAGGCTGTCTGTGGAGAATGATTCCTCGGAAGGTTACCTACAAGTGTCTCCAACCAGGCATCTTTCCTTGGTGTAATGAAAAGTGTGGATGACCTTAGGGAAAGGAGGGGGAGAAGCTGCCTGGGAAACAACCAGAACGAGAAGAAGGCATCTCCAATGACTTAACCGTCAGAGAGAGAAACTTGGGAAGGACCATATGTCGTGGGTCAATCAATTAAAAGTGGCCTTGGGAAGTTTGCATTCCCAGACGTGCGAGATTCTCTTAAGGTAGCCTTACAATAAAGTAGAATAAGTTGTGCGCCCTGGCTAGTTTTTGTGGGAGGAGGACGGATGCTCGGAAAAGAGAGGCTCACCTGGATCACGAGAGGATCTGGCTGGCAGTCGAGCTCTTCGTCCTTAATCACAGTGACCACCTTGCCTTTCTGGATGCTGCCTCCTACAAACACCTGCAGGACCCAAAGGGGTTAGGGTCAGTTCAGGCCAAAGGACAGTCTCCCCTTCCCCAAGCTGCAATCCCCCAAACCCAGACTGCGGTATTTGGAATGTGGGAGTTCTTTGCCAGTAAAGGAGGCCTGGATTGGTTTTCGGCTTAACCCAACATCCTGGTTCCAGTGGTGGCAAGAATGAGCCTTTGAAGCCCACCCAGCTTTTCCCACAGTTGCAGGGCCTTTGAGTGGGGAGGGGGAGGGAGCCTACCTGGCCCGTCAGCCGAGGGCAGTGGGGGTCGGTGATGTCATACTGTCGGACATCTCCGTGAAGCCAGTTGCTAATGTACAGGAAACGGTCATCCAACGAAATAACTGAGTAAACGGTGTACGCTGGAGGATAAAGGGCTCAGAAATAACTGGCTGAGATGTGGTCAGGAAGGAGGGAGGGAGGATGGTTTAATTCCCTGGCATGCAACAATTTTTCAAGAATTGGTGTCTCCCCCCAAAGCTGCAGATCTCTCTTTCAGCCAGGAAAAGACTCAGCTTGTTCTCCAAACCTGCTAAAAGGCCCTTACTATTAATATGGAGAAGGCGAACCCCGCCCCCTTTTTACGTCCCCCTCCAACATCACTAATTCTCTTGTTAATTTTAATGTTATATTGAATGTTTTACACCATTTGTTCTGTCACGTTGTAAGCTGGCCAGGATTGCATGACAGCGTGTCCATTTAATAAATAAATAAAAATAAAATGAGAACTCCTGGCTGAGACATAAGTGAGAGGCTTGAGACATAAGCATGAGGACAAAAGCCCCCCCCCCGTCCTTTATTTGCTCACCTGGCATTCTAGGGAAGTACCACCCGGTGACCTCCTTCTCTGGAATCTGGATCACCTTCTCCGTTGTCCACGTCCCGTCCTGCAAAAGACACAAGGTTGGTTGGGACGTGCCACACTTTTTGACAACAAAGTCAGTGGGCAAAGCTGGATTTGTTTAATGACCATGTAGCTCATTTAATGATCGGGACAAAGAGATCACAAATCAGACAGGAATCGCTTAACAAGGGCATCGCTTAGTGGCAGAAGGTTCCGGTCCCAGTTTTGGCTATGAGTCGAGGACTATCTACGTTGCGTTGTCCTTTTAACAGTGCATTTTACCCATTTCTTTGGAAAGACGGGAAAGGAGAAAGAAATTCGGCATGTTTTCACCTCCTTCTTGAAAATATGATGCACAGAGCCGTCAAAGAAACAGCTCACAAAGCCGTGTGGGGCATCTGGGTTGTGCAGTAAGCGGACCATCAAAGGGACTGAATCTTCCCCCAGGTCAATGGATTGGACGAGGCAGCGGGTGGTCCAGTCCCACACGTTCAGGCAGCGTCCAAAGTATCCTACGGAGGAAAGGAGAAGAATCGTCTTAGCTTGCTCGGGTGAGTAGAGGCTACTCAGGAGCTTGTGGAGAGTTTTCCTTAGAAAGGTGATGGACTTGCTCATGTTGGAGACCTCCGAGCAGAAGCCGAGGTGCCACCACCTCCTGGGGAAGGGCTAGCTCTGGATGGACAAGAGGGCTGGGCTAGATGACCACCAACAGCCCCTCAGTGCCATCCTTCTTCAAAGAATCTTGCATCCATCCCTAGGCTGGAGTGCAACCCCATGGATGTTGAATTCCAATGGGTCGCTAGCTCACGTAGTGCTCTAGCACATCTCACCTTTCTCCAGATTTTCGGGGATGAAGGCATCCACAAAGAATTTAGGGATTCCCAGTTCAGTGCTGAATAAGACGTTATGCCTTGGTTTGTACCAGAAGTCATATCCTACTGGAGCCGCGTCTCCAGGGCGGTTCCAGGTGCCCTTCACTTGCCATGTTTCCGTATCCACGAGAATGAATTCGCCTGCGGTTTGGGGTGTGTGGGGAGAAGGCAAAATTAATTCAGACAGCAGGTGTGGGTGACTCTTAGGAAGGGTTGGGCGAGAGGAGTCTGCCCCACTCGGAGATGTCTAAGAAGTGGCAACCACCTGGAAGAGAGCCTAGGGCTTAAATTTTCACATTTCGGAGTTCGTGTGACAGATTTCCCTCCCAACATCTTCCGAGTCACCCCTGCTCTTACAGCACCTCAATCTGCACCCCCTCTTTGGAAAACAAATCTGCCTGGTGGTACCTTTTCCATTGCCAAATAGGTCCCCTAGGGAGCTGATCATGACCTCTCCGCTGCTCAGATAGTGTGGGGTGAGTATTGAAGCCACGTTGGTTTTACAGAAGACCTCTCTGGGCTCAATCACCTGTCAAGGATGGGGAGAGGGAGAGAAAATAAAAACTCTAGCACTGCAGCTCTGTTTTCCTTCTCTGCCAATTGCTTTGATCTAAAAACCCCAGAGCCCATCTGTGGTCAGTGCAACATGGGGGTTGTTGATAGGAATGGGACAGGTTGAAGTAAAACGTTTTGAAAATTAGTGCGACATCCCTTGCATAACTGGGTTCTTTGTCGGGATTTCTTTTTATATTGCCACAAATTGCAGGTGTGGGTATGGCAAGCTAATTTCTACCTTGTGTTGTAGATATTCATCTTGCATGAGTGAGATCTTTTTTTTCCTGTTTGCTTCTTCCCCCTTTTCTGTTTAAAATCAGCATGAGCTCCTCCTACTCCCTTTGATTTTATTCCCATAATTCTGCTCAGCGATTTTCCAGGGAGACATGAGAATCACAGAAATCGGGTGTATGTATTTCTTCTTCGTTAAAAGATCAGGGGCAAAACTAAGGCCAAGGTCAAGGGATCCACAGGGGTTATAGCTTTAAAGTCCCTTGGACCTCCTCACAGAGTCCTTTACAATCCATTTCCCTGGCTTGCACGTTCAGAAAGTGGGGGGGCCTACCTTAAACAGGCAGGGAGCTTGGGGGTCAGTCCCAGTGTCCACAATATAAATCCGCGAAGAGTTGAAACCAGGAAGGACCAGACGGTTGCGTTTCTTGCTGGCGTCTCCGAAGCAGCTGCTTCCAGTGTTCCAGCCCATGAAGTGAAGCTCGTCATTAAGGCACGGCATTTGCAGCCGGTGAATAACCTGGGGGGGGGGGGAAGAAGATTGGGGTGCCAGAGATTAAACAAGCATTGTTCACGTTGTCTCCTGGAGTTGGGTTTCTCCCGCTGTTTCCCAAGAGTTCGTGATCTGCATATCTTTGGATGCGGAACACTGCTTGAGGAGTGGGATTTTGTTAACAGAAAGGTCTACTTCGGCTTGGTGGGAGATTGTGTCGGTTGTGGATTGTTGCTGGCACAATGCAGGGTTTCTCCCACTTCCAACCGGCAAGCAGAACCTCATCGACAGAACGGGCCTCTCTACAAGAAGTTTTTTTCTTCTTCCCTTCCCAGGCTTTCGTGCACCCTTTGCGCAACAGTGCTACACCGTTCCAACCCTTGGCATCGGAAGCTGCAGACAGGTTGAGACGAGGAGCTGAAGTCCTCGCGTGTGTGAATGCAAAAGCCGGCGTCTGAGCATCGCCCGCTTGTTCCGTGGATTGTGAGCAAGCCCAGTGCATTATAGCCCAGGAGTCTGCGGTACCAGCTAATGATTCTTTAGCTTCCCTCAGTTCTCCCAGGATGGTTCCGGTCTCAGCTGCACCTGGTTAAGGTGTCTGTGCTAGGCGTAACTGACCACGAGTCTGCTGACACAAAAATGTGAACATGGCAGATCCGCCTGAAGATACTCATTAGGCCCCGAGGAACAGAGCGGCTGGAAAGAGTCCAGAAGCTTTGTTGGCTTAGAACAAACGACTCCCTTCGTTTGATTAAAGTAAATTGTTCCCAGGTTTCCAAGTATTTTGGAAACTGAGAATGTATCTTAACATGTTAGTATAAATGTTCCTCAACCTGTAATCACAATGCAAGGTGTTAAAGAAAGGCCCAATGAACAAGCATTCACAACATCGCCCCAAAGAACTAAGTATCCTCATACTTGGCAGTAAGTGGGAGATTTGGGATCCACATCCACCGTGGCGAGATAATCCGGCTTCTGGGTTCCTGTACTGGTTAAGACGCAAATCACGTACATCAGCTTCTCCCGAGGTCCTAGGGACGATATCCACCTTTTAGGCTCCTGGGTGTGAACCTTAAAGCAGTTCTGTCTCAGCTACAACTGGTGTTCACCCAGGCTCTTAGGGTATTGTGGCTGTGGACTAAACCGTTGGTCAAGGGATTCCAATATCAAATCAGTCGTCCCACGCCCAATGGCTCAACTTATTTGCTGAGCTTCTTCCACACACCACAACGAGGTGGCTTAAAACGATGTACGAGCCCATCCCTCATCTCTGTGGCTGGACTCAACATCCCCTGCCCTGCCCTGCTCTCCAGAACGGGAGGACATCACCCCCTTCTTACCTTTCATGGCATCCAAGGTGTTGGGTAGCAACATTCTTCTGCGTCTTCAAAAAGAGAGGAGAGAGAGATTTAGCTTCTGTGCAGTGGGGGGGAGAGAAAGGGGATGTGGGTGTTTTTAAAAAAGGTTGCGGACTGGCAGCCTTGGGGAAAAAAGTCGGGTGCCTCCAATGCACGAGACGGGTCTTGACTTCCTACCTTTGCTTGGGTCCTTTGGAAGCTTCTTCTCCGCATCTTTTGCTCGGTGTTTGACCATTTCCGTCTCTCTGTCTTGCTGTGCCTCCGCTTGCATATCTGAGTGTTTCCAGCTTCCTTGCAGCCGGTTTATATATCCCACAGGAGCAGACGGAGCCTTCTTCCGTGTCCTTTGGGGCTCTAATTTCTTTGCTTCATCACAATTTTTCTTATACTTTTGACTGCATTCTCAGCACAGGTTATCTGAAGCCACATCACCTCTTCCATTTTTAGAGGCTTTCTGACTCAGATCTGAATAATCAGATTCACAGGGCAAATGCAGTTTGGCGCACGTTGGGAATAGCCCATTAGAAATCAAGAAACGGACGCTACAAAACTTGGCGATGGTTTCGTGTTTTGCCAAAGGAATGGGGGCCTGCCTGCTCGCCACCTGCCCCTCGGGGTACATGAAAGGTTTTTGAGTTGGTTTGCACCAAAGGTGCTTTTTCAAAAGACAGCCTTACTTCCTTTTTTGTTTTTGTTTTTGTTTTATAAAGACATTTCGCTTCTCACCCAAAAAGCATCCTTGCTTTTCGGTTCTTTTGCAGTCTCTAGAAGCTAGAATTGCAAATGTCGTCAGCGCCTCCGCCAAATTCCAAGAAAGCTCGGCGCCTCGTAATGTGGGTCCAGCCAGCCTTGTCAGCTGTGTCCTAACCTGGATAACTTTTATTTTCAGTAGTGGTAACTTTAAACCTTATCCTTGCCTTTTGAAACTATCCCAGTTTTCGCATTGTGGGGGAGAGGGGAAGGGAAGAGAATTCTTCTGGCAATGAAGCTGGAAAAAGCACCACGAGGACATAAAACGGAGAAAATTGGGGATCTGCCCTGTGTCTCAGCTGCGTTTCAGGAGCTCAGCTTTTTTCATTTGGTGTCTGATGCGGTTTACGAGATTTTATTCTGATTAGGACGGGTGTTCCTTCTCTGAATTATGCCTGCTAAGCTCTTCTTGTTGCTGAGTGCCAGCCATTCGGAAGAGTCCTTGATGACTCTTGGAAAGTTGGAATTACAGAAGTGATTCACTGGGTCTTCCCTCGTTCAAACTCTTTCTTTCAGCTCGGCCTTCTTAGATAGAATTTTACAACTTTTTCTTGCCCCTTCCTCCTTTCCATTGAGGTCTTTCCCTTCCGTTTGTTGGGTTTGTTAGAAAACAGAGCTGTAGCCTCCCACATTTATGGGCCCCAAATGCGGGAGAAAGGACTCCCTCTCCGATCCATCTGCATTCCCACACCAGACAAGGGGGTTAGTTTAGGTGACCTCCAAGGCCCCTTTTCCCAACCCTCACATTCTACGGACTTGGACCGTTCAAAGCTTGATTCAAGTTCCGTGGAGGTAGCCCAGCTGGGTAATGATAATGCCAAAGGCGGTCTTGCGCATTCCAAAGTTCCATCGCTTTGTCAAATATGGGCTTGTTAGGCCAGTGAAGCCGAAAGCAAACCAGCTTCATATTAAACGTTCAGAGGGAAATCGCGGCTTATTTTGCTTTTGTTTGTCTTGTTTATCAATGCAACCGACTTAAGATTAAACCCCTTCTGAGGGGAGGAGGCCTTGGAGCCCCTGGCATTCCGCTTTCAAACTGGGCAGACTCACAAACCGCCCGAGAAACGGTCCTTTCTCCTCCTTTGCCACCTTCCCTTAATGTTGTGACTGGAGGTGTGACTTCTGATGGCTCCGTGATGATAGCCGGTGGCTGCTAGTTAGGGATGCTTAAAACCCTGGATTAGGGCCGTCCCCACAACAAAGTGATGGCTGGCCTTGGGCACAGTGCGCCAGCGCCCCCTGGTGGCAGAACAGGGTATCCCCCATCTGGAGGGAGTAAGCATGAAGTAGGATCCCAAGGAAAAAGCGATTTCAGACTGCTTCCTTGTCTGCATGATAAGCTTTCTAACAGTGAGTGTTAAAAAGACTCTCGCTACAATGGGTTAATTTATAAGCCTTCAAGGTAGGAGTGGAAAACCAGGTGCCCAGATGCAGAAGGAACCAAAACCTCGGTGAGGTCCAGGGATTCTTCTGCATCAGGTTAAATGGCCAAAGTTAAAGTCCACTTTTTTTGGGGGGGGGGTCCCCTGATGCTCAGGATTTTTCTGTGAGAAACTTAAGCCGAACTTGGTTCCCTGACAGATTTGACTACTATCAGCTTCTGTTGGAGCAAAGACCTTTCAAAAGGCTTTGCCTCAGTTTCTGCGGTTGAGACACGTGCTCTTTCCAACCTTTTCCGACTGCCGTGAACCTAACTTAAGTGCAGCTGAACTGGGCTTCCTCAAGTGCATTCATTTTCAGAGCTGACATGACAGAAATGTCATGTGCACAAACAGTCTCCACGTAATTGCTTCCCCGGCTATTAATATCCTCGTGGGTGGAACAGATTGATGTATTTCATAATTTGTCTTCCTTATTGGGCTGTTTGCATTTGTTCCTTCTCTGCCTTCTGGCAGATATCAAGAACAACCTTGGCTACGCAGAAGAGATCTTTCTAGAATAGGTTTGTCAAAATCTGGGTAACCAAGAGAGCCAGCAGAGAACCAGCTAGTTCTTCTACGATCCGTTGGCTGATCACAGAAAACCCCTCTCCTGCAGCTAAAATTAATTAATAGCCCAAGTCAGGGATCTCCAAACTTGGCGACTTTAAGACTTGTGGACTTCAACTCCCAGAATTCCCCAGCCAGCATGGGAATTGAAGTCCACAAGTCTTAAAGTTGCCAAGTTTGGAGACACCTGGCCTAAGTTATGGCTGGAGAGCCAGTTTGGTATAACAGTTAAAGCTGCTGGATTAGACAACAGGAAGCCATAAATTTTAACCCTGTTTCAGGCTCAAAATCCAGGCTGGGTGACTTTGAGCCAGTCCTTCTTTCTCAGCCCCAGGAATAAGGCAGCGTTGGTCCTTCAGAGGCTTTCAAAACACATCCCGAGAAAAACACACACAGACTTTTCCCCGCAATCCTCAGGAGCCAGGATGGACCTGAAGGATCACAACAACAACATAGTTAAAAATTTCATCTCACTCACCAGACCTATGGCGCGTGCTCCTAAACTGTGGATTAGGTGATTAAGTCAGTTGTGAGATTAGAAAGAAACGTGGGAGGTGAAGACGGAGATAATTACCTATTGACTGGTGACCAGTCAAGAAAAATAAAAATGTTTGGGTGTGATGCAAACATTCCTTCCTGATTGAGTTGATTAGCACACTAAGTGGGCTAAAAATTTTATCTCTGTATTTAACCATCCCCTGGTTCAGGTCTGAACGATTCAGGGTGTCAATTTTTGCCCAACAGAAGGCTGTTATGGGGGCTGGAATTCCCGAAGATGGCTGATGGGTAGGACTGGGTTATAATGGGAGCCCTACTTTCCATAAACCTGGAGGATGATATGGTGGAGATTAGCCACAAATATTGAAGGACGAGATTCCCAGGCATTTTGCTGGGTCAAACGCCTTCGTAGGACCAGCGATGAAATTAGAAAGACTCCAACAATGAAGATATTTAAAGGTTTTTTTCGAATAGCCTAAAAACGGACCCTCGTGGGAGGATCCTACCTAAATTGCAACCTGTTCAGAGGTTGGATTGCATTTCTTCAATGGAATCATGGATGGCCTTCTACAGATCCACATGGTTAATATCCTCCAGATCGGATGGATTGTTCTAACCTCACTTGCTGGTGTTCGGGACCTTGATTTGAATCCCGTTCAGCTTTCCGCACAGCTGTGGATGAAGGGCGCAGATGCTTTCCTGCAAAACTGCAACTACGATGGATCCCTCTCGAAGCCCTGCAGTGAATTTTTTTAGGCGACGGCTGTGAATTTGCACACAATACTAGCTACGAGTTTGCAGGTAGAAGATGCGAACCCGGTTCCCGTTTGAGGGCCATGGGGGTTCAACCTGTTGGCGCTCTCCGCTTGAAATAAAGAGTCTGTACTACCAAGAAAACTTTTTATTACAATGACAATTTTAATTCCTCCGTTCGCGTCCTTCTAGAACTGCCAGGAGGGGTTTAACTGGCTCCCCACCAATTTGCAAGAATTGCACCAGAAGTCTGACTTGTAAACATCTGTAGTGTGTCATGGCTAAGCAAAGTGCTTTGAAAGGCATCAACCCCGGCTAGAGTTTTGCACCTGGACAACAGAATCTAGAGGAACTTGCCTCTGAACGGAGCTCAGCTTGTAGCACCTGCAGCTAAGCGCAAGCAAGCTTATTTCATGATTTAGCACACTGAGTAAGTGAAAGTGTGGAAATCGGTGCAACGGGATTAAGCTACAAACACCACTCTGGTTTTGAGTCGCTCCCTGCCACACTTCCTGCCCCTCCCCCAAACGCTGGCTTAGCATAGGGTGGGCTTGGAGGAGGATCTCAGACCCAGATGTCCGAGGTGCAGTCCCCTCCCGGGTAACGCATTTCGTGTGCACGAGCGGGACCCCATGGCTCCTTCCCGAAATCCACCAGGAAGTCTGGGTTCACACAGAGGCCCCCCTTCTCGGTGTCCACGTCGATCTGGAGCATGACTGACCCTTCCCTGTGAAGGAAGAAGAGTTCAGGGGTAAAAAGGGAGGTTAGCTGAGCAAGGGAGGGGCTTAAAAATAGGGTGGATTTGAGGTGTAACACAAGGAGAAGGAGAACAACTCCTCCCACCCGGGGCAACTTTGCTCTGAATTTTCTTCAGCTGTCGAGATGACCCTACCTGACCAGTTGTGGGTAAAACTGCTTGTCCCACGGTGTGTAGAGACTGTTGGTCACATAAAGCCTCTTTCCGTCCAAACTGAGCTGCAGCATTTGGGGTCCCCCGTAGACCCTCCTCCCCTGAGGTGAAAAAAAAGCGAGGAGTGGTTAAGAAATGTAGGCGGTCCATAAAGGGGTACATATGGCTCTTTACTCTCCTTTGCCATAGGAAAGCATTTCAAGGTGTCCCACCGAGAAGGAAGAATCCACCCTGTCCGTTTATGCCCAGCACGTTTCCCGTGAGTGTCTCGAACCCGGAATCCTTCTGAGAAAAGAGAGGCTCACCTGGAGCATGAACGGATCTGGTTGGCAGTCGAGCTCTTCGTCCTTAATCACGGTCACAACGCCGCCTTTGTAGATGTTGCCTCCTACAAACACCTGCAGGACCCAAAGGGGTTAGGGTCAGTTCAGGCCGAAGGACAGTCTCCCCTTCCCCAACCTGCAATTTTTCTCTGCCCAAACGGCGGTACTTGGAAGTGGAGCCTTCTTCTGCCAGGTGCTCATACAGGAGACCCGGATGAGCTTTCTGCTTAACCCAACATCCTGGTTCCAAGGGTGGAAAGAAGCGACGCCTGCAAGGATCCTAAGTAAGGAACCGTGATTTCCGGGCCGTTGGGTGGGAGGGAGCTCACCTGGCCCGTCAGCCGAGGGCAGTGGGGGTCGGTGACGTCGTACTGTCGGACATCGCCGTGAAGGAAGTTGCTCAGGTAGATGAAGCGGTCATCCATTGAAATGAGGAAGTCTGTGACGAACGCTGGAGGAAAGAGAAAGTGCCCAGGAATAAAGTCAGGAAGAGAATTCGATTACCTGGATATCCCGGCACATGAATCGTCCTTCTCCAAAATACGTGGACCTCTCTCAGTTCCTGGGGTACTCGGCCCATTCTCCAAAGATTCTAACCATCCTTAATTTGGGAACAGAAGGTGCGAACTCCAGAGCTATAGGGCTGAGACAGAAACATGAGGACAGAAGCCTTCTTGGACTTTATTTACTTACACGGCATTTCAGGAAAGTACCACCCGGTGACACCCTTGTTTGGAATCTGGATGACCTTCTCCGCTGTCCACGACCCGTCCTGCAATAGACACAAGAGGCTGGCTGGTTGGGTGGTGCAAAGTTCTCCCATGTCAACTAATTTTCATCCTCTCCTCCGTTTCCTACCCATATCTGCCTTCTAATCTGCTCTCAGTGAGATTTGAAATATTTCTACGGTTTGCCGATACCCGAATTTTATCCCAATTCTGTCGTAATTCTTTCCAATCCCTTTCGGCTCTGTTCTTCAGCAAAAACTATTGTGGTTTCTCTACCGTAGAAACAAGACGAACCATAATAAGGCAGTTCTACCTTCAGGTTCCTGTTTGTCAAGATTTCCTTCTCGTGATAATGGTATACTAATTATAGCGTAACGTTTTGTTGGCCATGGTGCGTTTTAACCAATTGTTCTGTATTTTATTCTCAGCTGAAGCCTCAGTCGCCAGTTGTTTTGGACGGAAATAGGGAGGAAAGAAGAAAGAAATCGTGGTTTTTTCACCCACCTCTTTCTTGAAAAAATGGTGTATGGAGCTCTCGAAGGTGCAGCCCACAAAGCCGTGCGCGGCATCCGGGTTGTGCAGGAAGCGGATCTCCAGTGGGGCAGAATCTTCCCCCACATCGATGGACTGGAGAAGGCAGTGGGTGGTCCAGTCCCACACATTCAAGCGGCGGCCGTAGCGGTCTGCGGAGGAAAGGAGACGAATCGGTTCAACGTCTTCTGGTCAGTAGGATGCAGGGGTAGGTAGACAACCTTGGCTCTTTTATGACTCGTGGACTTCAACTCCCAGAATTCCTGAGCCAGCCATGCTGAGGGGAAAGGGAGAGGTTTCTAAGCTGAGCCATGCTGGCTCAGGAATTCTGGGAGTTGAAGTCCACAAGTCATAAAGTGGCCAAGGTTGGGGACCTCTGCCTTAGACAGATGATGGGCTTTCTCATGTTGGAGGCCTCCAAGCAGCAGCTGAGGTGCCACCTCTTGGAGAAAGGCTAGCTGGACAAGAGGGTTGCGCTAGATGGCCACCAACACCCCCTCGGTGCCAACTTTCCTCAAGACCTCTTGGAGCCTTCTTTAAGTTGAGAGTCCAGCCCACCCCCCCTCCCGAATTTTGGATCCCGATGGGCTTTAAGCCGATGCAGTGTTCTGTCATCTCACCTTTCTTCAGATCTTCAGGGTTGAACCCATTCACAAAGTATTTGGGGGCACCCCATTCCGTGCTGATTAAGACATTATGCCTGGGTTGATACCAGAAGTCGTATCCTTGTGGAGCCTCGTCCCCGGGGCGGTTCCAGGTGCCCTTCACTTCCCAGGTTTCCGCATCCACAAGAACAAATCCGCCTGCGATTGGGGGGTGGGCGGGGTGCAAATTAATTCAGACAGGGGTAGGTGACTCCCAGGAAGGGTGGGCTGAAAATGATTTGCCCCACTCGGAGAGGCCCGAGAGATGGTAGCAGCCTAGGGCTTAAATTTCCGCGTTTCGGAGTCCGTGTGAAAGGTTTCCCTCCCAACATCTTCCGAGTCACAGCTGCTCTTAACAGCACCTCAATCTGGACCCCCTCTCTGGAAAACCAATCTGCCCGGCGGTACCTTTTCCATTGCCATATAGGTCCCCAATGGAGCTGATCATGACTTCTCCGCTGCCCAGACAGTGTGAGGTGTGTAACGTAGCCAGGTTGGTTTTACAGAAGACCTCTCTGGGCTCAATCACCTGCCAGAGTCGGGGATCCGTTCTCCTCTGTAACCAGTTCCTGTCACCCCCCCACCTGAAACCGAAGTTAGAGAATGTTTCCGGTCCAGTTCCCTACTCACTGCGAGTCATATTTTAGGGAACCCGAAATCGGGTGAAGTTCCAGGAAACTCTCGGGAAACGTTGGGTAAAGGGACCTAACGCGGGACAACCCCACACGCAAACCCCCCCGGATGTTTAAACAGGCAGGGAGCTTGGGGGTCAGTCCCGGTATCCACAACATAAATCCGCGAAGTGTTGAGGCAGGGAAGGACCAGACGGTTGCGTTTCTTGGTGGTGTCTCCGAAGCAGCTGCTGCAAGCGTTCCAGCCAGTGTGATGAAGCTCATCGTCAAGATACGGCATTTGCAGCCGGTGAATAATCTGGTAGGGAAAGGAAAGGGGTGGCAGAAAATAAACATCTTATTTATCTCTTGGCCTGGAGTTGTGCGTCTCCGTCGGATTCCGAAGGGTTCGTGATTTGTGCGTGTCTTTGGACGCCGGACGCCGCTTGCAGAATAGAATTTTGTTCTCCCTCTTCCAGTTGGCGAGTGGAACCTCTCCAACAGGAACGGCGTCCCTTAAAACACCCAGCCTGGTCTGTCCCTTCCCCGTCTTTCACGCGCCCTCTGCACAATGGTGCTCCACCATTCCAAGCCTTGGCCTCGGGAGCTGCAGACACCCATTGGGACAAGGAAGGGACCCTCCCTGCATGTCTGGATGCCAGATCCAGCATTGCAGCGTAGGTGTCTGCGGTACCAGCTAATGATCCTCTCCGGCCTTCAGGCTTTCTGAAGGTCTACCACGAGGGTTCCAGCCTCATCTGCATCCAGTTAAGAGTGTCTGTGCCTGTGTGGATCTAGGCTAGGACTCTGCTGACACAAAACTGTGAAACAAAGCAGATCCGCCTCGGGAGAATCAGGAGGCAGACAAACAGAACGTCCTGAACCAGTCCAGAAGCCCAAAGCTGCTTAGCTCTGCTGGGCTTAGAACAAAGGACACCCTTAATTTATTTAGCTTAATTATTCCCAGGTCTTGATGTCTTGATTCTAGTAATCAGCAAAAAAGGTGTTTTAGAAACTGACAATGTGTCTGAACATGTTGGGTAAACGTTAAGCTTTTTTTGCAGTTTCATAAACGGAGTCCTGTTTTAGGTCTGCAACCTGGTGTATAATGCTTCATGTTGCAGTAGTGGCTATGCATTCTAAAGCAACGGCTTATCTTTCAACCAAAGTCTAGCACAGTGGTGGCGAACCTATGGCACGGGTGCCAGAGGCGGCACGCAGAGCCCTCTCTGTGGGCACGTGCGCCGTCGCCCCAGTCCTAGGCCTTCAGCTGGGTTTTATAAAACCTTTTCGCTTTAGGCCTCCGCCGCCATGTAAAAAAAAAAAAGGTTCAGTCAATCAGTCAATTTCAACTTCTCGCGGGGGAAAAAAAAGATCTTGCAAAGTTGGAATTGATTGATTGAACTTTTTAGTCCCATCCAGTCTGCTGTTACCACCGCAGCCACGCCCACCCAATGGGCCACGCCCACCCGGCACCCGATGATGCATAAGTGGGTTTTGGGTTGCACTTTGGGCACTCGGTCTCTAAAAGGTTCGCCATCACTGGTCTAGCAGTTCAGGGAAGAGAATTCGGGGCCTCGGCTTGAAATGACTAGACTTCCGGTCTCCTCATATCTGCGCCTACCAAGGAAGGCATAAAGCTTTTTGCTTCCACCTTTAAAGCAGAGGTGGGGAACGGTGGCCCTTTTATGACTGGTGGACTTCAACTCCCAGAGTTCCTGAGCCAGCATCATCCCCCACCCCTGCTTTAAAGGATGTTCGCCACCCTTAGCTTCTCTTTAACAAGTGTTCACTAGGAACACTGTGCTACACCACCATTCGTTTGTTCTGGATTAGTGTGCCGTGAAACCCAGAACCCATTGGCTTGTTCAATAAACTCTGGTTAAAACTAACCCCAGTTTAGCCTGATGAGTTTGGTGCAGCCTTACTCCACTTCCACCCCAGCCACCAAACAATATCCTCCCAAAGAACTAAGTAATCTCGTACTTGGCAGTAATTGGAAGATTCAGGATCCACATCCACCGTGGCGAGATAATCGGGCTTCTGGGCCCCTGTGCCAGTTAAGATGCAAGGCACGTAGATCAGCTTCTCTCGGGGGCCTAAGGAGAAGAAAACCCCCCACATTTTAGGATCTTGCGTCTGAATCTTAAAATGGTTCTATCTGAGCTGCAGTTTGCTAGACTTGCATTCCCGCACCCTGTTAAACTGGGTTACTGGATTAACCCGTGCCAGAGACTGAATCAGAATAGAAGGCTTTTCAAGGATCTGCACTAATACAAAATCCTAACTAGGTTCAGGCAAACCGAGCTGTGCAGAAATAGCTGTTGGGTTTTTCCTGACAGTTAGAACAATTAACCAGTGGAACAACCTGCCTCCAGAAGTTGTGGGTGCTCCAACACTAGGAGTTTTTAAGAAGAGACTGGATAGCCATTTGTCTGAAAAGGGGTAGGGTTTCCTGCCTGAGCAGGGGGTTGGACTAGATGACCTCCAACTCTGTGATTCTGTTGTTCTGTTATTTGCATCAGGCCAGGTTGAGCGCATTGACCGGTAGTGGTCAATCTACGGTACTCTGAGTCACTTCCTGGATCTGTGGGACTGGAGCGCATGGATTGTTGGTCAAGAGTCCCAATACCAATGGCTCAACACCCATGTTGAGCGTGTTCCGCATACCACGGTCCAAACGAGTAGTTTAATATGAAGTATGAACCCATCCTTCATCTCTGTGGCTTTGTCTGGTCCTAACCTCAGCTGCCCTGCCCTGCCCTGGCATCCAGAAGGAAAGAGGATCACTCATGCTTACCTTTCATGGCATCCAAAGGTGTTGGATATCCAGGACCCTGACAGCCACATCCTTCACCACCACCTCCTCCTCCTCCTCCTCCTCCTCCTCCTCCTCCTCCTCCTCCTCCTCCTCCTTCTTTAGGAAGAAAGAAGAATAGTTTAGCAACTTGGCATCAGGAGAGAGAAGAACATCCCTGATGGGACTGATCAGAAGAAACTGGACATGTTCTTGAACAAAAGGATCTTCCTACTACCCCTTGGCATGGCTCAACCTCCCTGCAGTTGCTTCACAATACGGTGGAATCACCGTATCTGTTTGGGTTTCCCATCTGATCTACCTGGTAAGGCTGCACGGGCCCAGGTAGAGAGGCAGGGGAGGACTTCCTGTGAGTGAAGCACCTTAAGGAGGGCAAAGGTATCAACTCATCAAAACATGAAATTAAAGGCTTGGCGGAAACAAAAACGGCAGCTCATTATCTCTTCTGATTTGGCTGTTTCGTTTCCCCCATTTATTTCGATGCCGCGATAAGCCCGCAATCTAATTCATTGCTCATCCCTGCCTGTGAATTAATTGTTCTGCTGTGGCAACTCATGTCTCTGATTGCGTGCGTGATATTCCTTCTCCTCTGTTGACGCTGCTGTGGCAAAACACACTCTGCTCGAATGCTAAAAGGAAGAAGCCGGACGGCCTTGGCAGTAAGTCTTACGTAAGGTGACTATATTTTTGACCTGGCTGTCAGTATACCATTCACCAGCTCCTATAATGCATGTCTTCCTTCTTTCCACACCCCTTCCTTTCAGTTGCTAATTAATTAATAGGAGGAAAAATAACCCACCAATTTTCATATTACTCTTCATCAATTATGTTTCCAGGACAGGATATAAGACACACCAATCAGGAAGCAGTCAAATAATTTGCCTCACGACTATCGACAAAAATACATTTCAGAAAGGTGGACACCCTTCCCCAGGGTTGACCCCTGGCAAGCTCCCCTTGTTCTCCCCTCCTAAACCAATCTGGCCCTTCTCATTAGCTTGGATCAAATTCATTGTTGGGAATTTGCTTCCCTCCTACTTACGAGAAAAAAACATTTTAAACAGATCTGGAACTAAGAAATAACAAACCCTGGGGTTTTTCCTTCTCCCTCCTGGGCGGGTTTCCTTGCATGCCACGCTAGGCTTAAGCTCATCTCCAAGGTCCCTTTTAACTCTGGCATTCTGTTATTTTATAATCCCAGATCAACTAATCAGAGGAACGGTTTGCCTCCAGAAATTTTGGGGGCTCCATCACTGGAGTTTTTTTAAGAAGAGATTGGACAACCATCTGTCTGGAATGGTAGAGGGTCTCCTGCTCAAGCAGGGGGCTGGACTAGAGGACCTCCAAGGTCCCTTCCAACTCCTTTATTCTGAACATCTGTGGGGTGTAACCCCATCTTTGCAAGGGTGAGGTGGGTTTTTTAAGAAAGGCTGAGGACAGGCCGCATTTATTTATTTATTTATTTATTTATTTATTATTTATTTATTAAATTTATATACTGCCCTATCTCCCTTACGGGACTCAGGGCGGTGAACAGGCGATACTAAAAACCACAATAATAAATAAATAGTTTCTGTTCTAAAATCAAATTAAATAACGGGCCTGTTCATTTTTGTGGGGTATGTTTTGGGGGGTGATTTTGTATTAGTTTGATGCGGTCCGGCCGGCGTGCCTTATCTACCCGGAAGTCCCGAGCCGCAAAAAGGCGCAGGTCCGCAACTGTACGTAGGTCGGGGGGTAGGTCATTCCAGAGGGCAGGAGCTGCCACAGAGAAGGCTCTCCCCCTGGGGGTCGCCAGCCGGCATTGGGGGAGAAGTCAGCGGTCTGGGAGGCACGAGAAGGGATGACTTCCTACCTTTGCTTGGCGTCTGTGGAAGATCCTTCTGAGCATCCTTTGTTTGATGCTTGAACATTTTCTCCGCTCTCTCTTCTGCTGTGCCTGGACTCGCACACCTGACGTTCCCCAGGTTGTTTGCAGGCGGTTTATAAAGCCGCGCCGAGTCTTGCCACAGAGGGTGTACGCAGAAGGCGTGGTCTCCGGAAGGAACTCATGAACGAAAGAGCTGATTCCTGAAACCCCAGAGGGCCAAACCAGCCCCCTCCCTCCCTCCATCTCCCACCAGATTCCACACCCGGTGGGGCTCTTCAGAGCACGAGGTCCCACGACATCTGCTTTCGAGTTCTTCTCACACTTTTAATTACGCCTGATCTGATTCTTATCTGAAGCCCTATAATCTCTTCTGGCTTTCTGGCTTCCCCAACTTCGTTGTGAAAATCCAGATTCAAAAGGTGAATGCAATTCGGGGCACATTGAGAACAGCCCATTGGCAAGGTGTTAAACCACTGCGGAAAGAGACCCCCTGCTGAAACAGGCTGGGTTGTGCATGCAAGTTCTGAGATCCCATCATGTCCTTGAATCCAGATGTTCACACACGTATTAAGTCTGCAAGCGGATGTGGTCTGTGCAGTCCCTGCACCCTCAATTAGGGACAGAAAATGGATTTCTCCACTCCAAATCTTCCGTTTGCCTAGCAACTCAACAGCACACTATTCTGGTGAAACATCGTTCCAGGCAGATGTGAAGGTGTGTTTAGTATTTTTCACGTGAGGTTCAGGTGACGAGCACTGAGGTTTGAAAAGCTCAATTGAGTGGGGAGATTTGGAGGGTTTCCCGAAAAGAACGGAGGCCTTGCCTGCACGTTATCTGCCCCTCGGAGTAAAGGAAAGGTTTTTGAGTTGCTTTCCAGTCTTGAGAAGCTAGAATTGGCGGTTTCTTCTCCAAGTCCCCAAGAATTTGGGTCCAGCAAACATGGTGGATCAAGCCTCAGCCCAGATATTTACTTACCTTCCATCTTATCAGTGCATTTTGAAATAATAGCACTTTTTGCGTTGATGAGAAGAGGGGAAAGCGAGAGACTTGCTGTTCCAGAAAGTCAAGAAGAGCACCGTGAGGGCATGAAACTGAGAAAATTGGAGATCTGCCTTGTGGCTTGGCTTCTTTTCTGGAGCTCAGCGTTTTCATTCGGTATCCTCGTTCCCCACAGCTGTAGATTATATTACCTCCATTCTGGCTAGGCTTTGCCTCTGCCTCCCGTCTGTGCTGCTCAGGATTATTAGCGATTGATTTTACCTGATTGAGCATCTCTGCTGCAACTACAATGAAAGGACTCTACCCTGCAACGTCGAAATCTAAACAGGAGAGTGGATGCAACCATTTGCTTGACAGCCAGTCTTCGGCCTGTTGGGATAATATTTTATTCAGTTCACACGTTAACAATCATTAAAACCCATTTCAGGATGTAACCCAGTACCTTAACCATGGTACTAAATTAGCTTTTGGGAGGAGCTCTTCCACCCCCAGATGTGGACATTCAGCCAGGTGAAGAGATGACCCTTTCTAACTTAAAAATACAACTTCGATGGGAAGGAAACTTTGTCGAAACGAGTAGTGCCTGGTTTTGATGGCTGGCGTCTTGGATTGGAACAAGCACGGTTAATTGGAGCACAGCCAGCAAAAGCAGATAAGATAAGATAAGATAACCTTTATTGTCATTTTTATACTGTGGGCACAATGGCACACATCAAAAATGAAATTTAGTGGCCCGCTCTCAAAGTAAAACACATACATGACACACACCTGAACATACTATGAACAACATAGACCCACATCTCGACATATACGTAGCAAATAAATATTAAATATTGTCCATCTGTCTTGCTTGAGGAACCAGCCTTGTACTTTGGCCCCCCCCAGACCCAGTTTCAGAAATGCTTTTTGTAAGCAGATGCAGCCACCCTTTGAGAGGGGAACAAAAGAGACAGCAGTAGCACTAGTAATAGCACTCTTAGACTTATGTACCGCTTCGTGTGGTATATGTCACAAGATGGACACCTTGTGCAGAGAGAAGATTGGTAAAGTAGGTCCGAGAAGAGAGAATGATAAAATTAAACTTGGAATATTGCACCCAGTTCTGGTCACCACGATGTAAAAAAGATGTTGAGACTCTGGAAAGAGTGCAGAGAAGAGCAACAAAGATGATTAGGGGGCTGGAGTGGAGCAGGAACTGCTGAAAGAAGGCTCCACACCCATTTGCACCACTCTGAGGACATGGATAAACCTCCGAGTGGCCTCAATGACTTTCTAAAACAGGGGTCTTCAAACTTGGCTCTTTTATGACTTGTGGACGTCAACTCCCAGAATTAGACCCCTGCTCTAAAAGAATGCAAATGACCATCTGTCTGCAAGGGATATATATGCTTCCATTCCCCATCATCCGGTCAGAGCTGAAGAAGCGAAATGTCTTCAAATAAAAACAAGAAAGTCCAGTTGCCTCTTGAAAAAGCACCTTTGGGACAACCATGATCTGGATGACTGAGAATCTCCATAGACATTTGTCTGAAATGGTATATAGGCCCCTATCTGGAGGGCGCAACATGGTGGAAAATGTTGAGAGGGGTCTCATGAAAAGTTATTAAAATCCTTATGATGGGGATATAAATATATTAGGCTTCTTTTGAAAACATCTAACTGTGGCTGGGAAGAGTTACAATAATAGAAAAAGGAAGAAATAGTTTCAAATTTGAGTCCATTTCTTTCACTGGGCAAGACACTATGTATCAGAGACTCTATTATAACATGTTAGCAGAATCCCTAGAAAAACAAAGCAAAGCCAAACAAATCAGTCCTGGGGTTTTGTTTTTTTTCTTAAAAGAAAAAAAGACTGAAAATAATAATAATAGTAACAAATTCAAAATAAAACCAAGGGCTGCCTGGCAAGATTGTGACAGAGTGGAGAAGGTGTAAACAAAAAAACAGAAAAAGAGCTTTGAATTTTAGGTGGAGGGGATGGCCCACCCACCAGAAGGGCAATCTGTTGCAAGAGAGGCAATCCCCATCATCCACCCCCAAGGCCAGCTAATGGGACCTGTAGTCCAAAGTATCTCCTATATACTGTACATATAACCATATTTTTTATTTTTATTATTTTTTTTGTATGTATTACATTTTCAGTTTTTTTTGTAAAACCAGTGAGCATTTTAAGCAGGGGGCGGGGAACCTGCTCAACATGAGCCAAAAAAAAAATTGTTGCAAGAAGGGACCATCCCTATCAACACCTCCCCACCCCGGAGGTGGCTGATGGGACTTGCAATCCAAAGCATTCCTCAGCAGAAGCCCAAAGTCACCCTCTGGATCTCTCCATCCTAAAAAGCACTGCTGCAAAAATGTTGGGGGTGTTTTAAAAACCGGGCCTCCCATGCACAGGGGGGGAGACCCGCTGGCTGCCTGACGGATGGGGTTTGTAGTCCCTAGGTGGACCTTGAGAAGAAGGCATTACACACACACACACACACACACCCAGCCTGGCAGCAGGCCTAATCGCCTTCACCTGTGCGGGCCGAAGCCCACCTGGCCGTGATGAGCCTTCCCGCGCTCCGCGGCCGTCTCCATGGCAACCGCCCCGCGAGCCTGGGGAACCAGCCGAGCCATCGCACCTGTCTTTGCGCGCGAACGAACGAGCGCGCGCCTCTCCCGCCCAGCGCCCTGGGGCCGCCTCGCGCGCTCCTTTCTGCACGCCCATCTCGCCCGTTGATTGGCTGCTCGGAAAACGCGTCCCTCGGATTGGCTCAGCGGCCTGTCCCCCTGTCCGAGAGGCGGGGGCATTTAAAAAGTCGGCGGGCTCCCTCAGGCGGAGCGCAGACGCCTCTCCCGCGTCTCTCGGGCCCCGCGAGGGTCGAGGCTGCGGGGCGCCGGGGGGGGCTAAAAAGCTTCTCTCTCCGGCGCTCCCGCGGCCCAAGCCCTCGAGCTCGAGGCCGGGCAGGGCCTTTTGAGCTCTGAGGTAATTCTAGCGGAGACTTTTCCACGGTGTGAGATGCCTGAGGGGAGCGCGAGTCCTTTAGCTGCTAATTAATAGCACCTGTAAAACGCCTCCAGGGGTGGCTGAGGTAAAAACTCAAGGGCGCTTTATTCGAAGGACTCCAATACCACAGAGGTCACTAAAGATACTTATTTCCCTCGGGGAACAACGCAAACCGCCGTGTCTGGAAGCCATTCTAGCCAAAGCGCAGGTTCTAAAAATTTTGGTGGAACCTGAGGTAATTTCAGCCATGTCCGTTTAAAAAAAAAGGACCAAACCACCACAGGTGAATAAGAGTTAGCTTTGGAGTAAAGTCTGAAGTTAATTTCAGCCACGTCCTTGCAGTAAGCGGAGGGAATTGTAGGCAGGTGCAGTTGAAAGGGCTAAATGACCCCAGGTGAACAAGCATTCAAAGTAGCTTAAAGGCAAAATGGCTCCAGTCCCTGGAGTTGCCCTTTCTTGAATAAAGTCAGTTCTTGGGACCTGGGGAAGTTTTGGTCAAGGCTCAAACCTTCAAAAGAAGCAAAGCATGTAGAGGACTAGTGGCTTCAGGTAACTAAAGGCAAAAGTTAACTAAAATGACTTCAGGTCCTGGAGTTGACCTTACTTTCTTGAAATAAAGCCAGCTCTTGAAGAATTCTTCAGGCAATTTTAGCCAAGGCACACATTTTAAAATATTGGTGGAGTCTGAGCTAATCTTCAGCCATGTCCTTTTAGAAGGACCAAACCAAGTCAGAATTAAAAATAAAGTATTTGGAATTACTTTCAACTATATTTGTGATCCTGCAGTGAGGAGCGTGGACCTGTTGAAGTCACCAGGGATCATCTTTTGTAAGGATTTGGAGTTTTGATGTATTCAGAAATGTCCTGTATTACCAAAATAAACTTCCAATGAAATTATTTTTGCACTTTTCATGAAATTTATTTTTGCTCTCTCTCTCTCTCTCTCTCTCTCTCTCTCTCTCTCTCTCTATCTATCTATCTATCTATCTATCTATCTATCTCTATAGGGTCTCCTGCTTGAGTAGAGGGTTGGACTAGAAGACCTCCAAGGTCCCTTTGAATTCTATTATTATTCTATTCTAAACTTTGCCTTGCTAGTTCAGATCCTTGTTGCCTAACCTTTCCAGCCTGAGATAGGAAGTCGATCCTGCAGCCTATATCTTGTTTGTTGATTCATCTAATCCCTTTGAAAAGACCAACTCCTCTAGAGTCATGTCAATCACGCCCGCTAAGCTCTTCCTGATGGGCACTTGTGGGCACCAGCCAATTGGTGTCCTTTGGTGACTCTGCTTTTGGAATGTCAGAAGTGATTGACTGGGCCTTACCTCCCTTCTTTCCTCTTTAATCTCTTTTGTTTAACTCTCCCTTCTTAGCCAGAGTTTTACCATTATTTTTAACTTCCTTGCCTCCTCCTGGCTCTTCCTAAGGTTTTTACCCATCTGCCCTCCCGTCCATTTGTTGGGGTGGATAGAAAACAGAGCCGTAGCCACCTGCATTTATGAGGCAGCATCGTCCTGAATGAAATGAGTCTTAGTCTGATCCATCTGCATTGCCACACCAGACAAGGGGGTTAGTCTAGGTCAGGGGTAGGTAACTTTGGCTCTTTTATGACTCATGGACTTCAACTGCCAGAATTCCTGAGCCAGCATGGCTCAGCTTGGAAACCTCTCCCTTTCCCCTCAGCATGGCTGGCTCAGGAATTCTGGGAATTGAAGTCCACGAGTCTTAAAAGAGCCAAAGTTACCTATCCCTGGTCTAGGTGATCTCCAAAGTTCTTTTTCCAACTTCCATGTTCTACGGACCTGGACCGTTCAAGTCCTGTGGAGGATGCCCAGGCAGGCGACAGTTGTTGGGTGTGACACTTTTTTTAACACAAAAGGCAGTCTCGCACATTCCAAAGTTCTGTCACCATATCAAATAAAAGGTTTGTTAAATTACTGAAGGTGGAACCAAACTGGCTTCCTAGTAAGGGTTCGGAGGGCAATTACTGCTTATTTTGGCTTTCTGTTTTCTTCTCCCGTAGATTAAAGGGCCAGAGACTTCAGAGCTGAAGACAAAAGTGTGAACACTGCTGGGAGGCGGGGAGCCCCGGGCTACAGACATTCAGGTTTCAGGCCGACACATTTCGTGAGAAACGGAGCAGCGTTCCCCTCCTTTGCCACCTGCCTCTAATGTTGTGGCCAAAGGGGTGAGGGCTGATGGCTTGTGATGGCTGGTGGCTACTCATTGTTATTGCACAATTGTCTACTTGGGTGGAGACGACGAGAAGAAATTTGGGTAGGCGAGAAACGCTTTGCTCTTGAAAATCCATTTATTTTTTTTAAAAGAACAGCGAAGCAGCAAAGATAAGAAATACATTATTGTATTTCTGAAGGCTTTTGCTAGAGGTAACGCTAAGAGGTTCCACGAAGGGCTCTGTTGCTTATTAAATCACAAACAGCCCCGTCTGTATTCCACGACTTCTGAATCAAAGGATTTCACACAGGCCCAAGAAACGAGGGATGAGCCTGTATTGCTCCAAATATAGACAGTCCTCGACTTACGACCATTTCAAAGTTACAACAGCATTGAAAAGAGACTTATGACTGACCCTCGCCCTTACGACCGTCGGTGGTTTTGGGCACGGGATCAAAATTTGGGCGTTTGGGCGACCAGCATGAATAATTCACGACGGTCGCAGCATCCTGGGTCACGTGATCAACGTCTGCGACCTTCCCAACCGACTTCCAACAAGCACTTAAGGACTGCCGGATGGACTGAATGTAGCAACCGTGACAAAAAAATGTGCGACTCACTTTGCAGTTGCCTTTCTTAGCAATGACATTGTGGCTGTAAGCCGAGGATTACCTGCACACAAGCGATACGATCATTGGCTTTGCTAATTCCTCCGCTACGGGGAGCCTTAAGACAGAAAAACATGGGTTTCACGCTCCCGTGTCTTCCCTGAGAAAAATTGTGGGCACAATTTATTGCCTAAAATATTTCCTTCTTGGTAAAAATGTGCGATTCCCTGGCTGTGCAGTAGCGAAAGTGGGGCGAAAGCGGGAATGTGGAGATGCTTAAAAATCCGATGTCAGAAGTCCCGGGGTTGAGATCGAATCACAGCAAAGTGGGTGCGGTGTGTGAGCGCCCCCTTGTGGCAGAACAAGGCATACCCTATCCGGAGGGAACTGCACACAGGAGCAGGCAAGGGAGAAGCAGCAGCTGAAGGAAAAACTGGTGAGCTGGAAGCTGGGGGCAGCGTTAGAGCCAGATATCGGAGGTGGTGTCGCCACCCGGGTAGCGGATCTCGTGGGCCAGGGCTGGCCCATTTGGCTCTTTCCCAAAATCTACTAAGAACTTTTCGTTCACTTTTAAGCCTCCTTTCTTGCTGTCCACATCGATTTGCAGCATGACGGAGCCTTCCCTGGGGGGAGGGGGGGAAGAAGATAAAACAGAATTTCACTATGTGTTTTTGAGAACAACCGCAGTTACGAAACTTGAAGTTGGACGGACTCTCCCTGCTCTGGAAGTCGACGCTGCAGACACACAAACGTAAAATGCCTTTTACATTTATTTAAAGTGTCCCTTTAAATTCCACGCTCGTGGTGAATTAAGGCCTAGCGCAGTGGTGGCGAACCTATGGCACGGGTGCCAGAGGCGGCACTCGGAGCCCTCTCTGTGGGCACGCGCGCCGTCGCCCCAGTCCTAGGCCTTCAGCTGCGTTTTATAAAACCTTTTCGCTTTAGGCCTCCGCCGCCGTGTGCAAAAAAAAAAAAAGGTTCAATCAATCAATTTTAACCTTGCGGGGAAAAAAAATCTTGCAAAATTGGAATTGATTGATTGAACTTTTTAGTCCCACCCAGTCTGCTGTTACCACCGCAGCCACGCCCACCCAATGGGCCACCTGACGATGCATAAGTGGGTTTTGGGTTGCAGTTTGGGCACTCGGTCTCTAAAAGGTTTGCCATCACTGGCCTAGCGATTCTAGCAACCTTCGAAAAACTACACCACACAACTTCCAGATTTATTTCTGCCTGTCTCAAGACCCAGCTTTGTGTCTGTTTTGAACAAGCAAAGGAAAAAAGCGAAGGGGAGGCCGTCTTACTTGACCATGTCTGGGTAGAACTGCTTATCCCATCCGCTGTAGAGAGAGGTGCTGACATACAGACGTTTTCCATCCAGGCTCAGCTGGATCATCTGGGGGGCACCTGGAACTCTCTTGCCCTGGGGTGAAGGAGGAGAAAACGGACGTGACCCAACTTGGGATGACTTGCCCAAGAGGCGGAGAAGGCTTTGAGCCAGAATTCCCCGGGCTGACTGGGGAATTCTGGGAGCTGAAGTCTACTAGTCTTGAAGTTGCCAAGTTTGGACACCCCTGGAGCAGAAGGTTCCTTCCCACCCTGTTATTCTGTGTGTTCTGCGAAGATGGTTTGGCTGCGAAATTTCCTGTGGAGCTGAAGGTCCCTTGCACAAATGCGAAAGTGAAATGGAAGGAGAGAGAGACTTAACCAAGAAAAAAAAAAAGTAAAAATAATCCAGGAGGGGGAAGGGGCCCAGTGCCTTGACCCACCTTGACGACGAATGGATCCGGCTGGCAATCCAGTTCTGGATCCTCAATCACTTTGACGGGACCCCCTTTGACAATGCTGCCTCCTACAAACACCTGCACGGGCAAAGACACAGCTGGGTGAGGATCTCCCACATCACCCGCAGAGTCAGTGACACCCCCCCCAGCAATGATGCACCCCCCCCTTCCTTCCCTGCCCCCTGTGTCTACCTGTCCCACCAGCTTGGGCTTCCGGCGGTTGGAAATGTCGTATTGGCGGATATCTCCGTGAAGCCAGTTACTGAAATACAGGAAACGGTCATCGAGGGAGATCAGGATATCGGTGATGAGACCTACAGGAGAGTTTTGTGTTAACAGGAGGCAGCAAGTTACAGGAGAAACCAACTTTCTCCCCAGATACTTGGGCCAAGTAGCAGATTTGCAAGCATCCGACAGAAATATTGACTTGCTGCATAAAGGCCCACATAGTTGGTTGAATAAAAGTTGCGTTGAAAACGGTCTTTACGCAACGACTCAATATTTCTTCCGCAGCTACCCACTACAAAACCCATGTCATGTAATGAATATGGAATCTGGCGAAGGTCACGACTCTCCCTGAATCCTCTAATAAACGATTAAAGGAGGAAATTAAAGAACAGGAACCCCTCCTGGCTCGGAGGTGAGATGCCGAAAGTTTATATTGAGCTAGAGTTTGAATTTAGCTCCAAAGCAAGACGGTGGTGTTTTCAAGTTCTTGTGGGTGGTGGTACACAACTCAGATCGATTACAAAAGCAACCAATATAAAGCTTGCTGGACTAGCCTGGCATTTCCGGCAGAAGCCATCCTTCGACCTTCTTGTTCGGAATTTGAATCACCTTCTCTGCTGCCCAGGTTCCTTCCTGAAGGGAAAAAAAAGCCAGAAGGGGAGGATAGAATCAAGATCACGAGAAGTATTAATACCACTTTACAATGCCTTGGTAAGGCCACCCTTGGAATACGGCATCCAGTTTTGATCACCACGATGTAAAAAAGATGTTGAGACTCTAGAAAGAGTACAGAGAAGAGCAACAAAGATGATTAGGGGACTGGAGGCTAAAGCATATAAGGAACGGTTGCTGGAATTGGGTATGTCTAGCTTAATGAAGAGAAGGACGAGGGGGGACATGATAGCAGTATTCCAGTATCTCAGGGGCTGCCCCAAAGAAGAGGGAGTCAAGCTATTTTCCAAAGCCCCTGAAGGCAGGACAAGAAGCAACGGATGGAAACTGATCAAGGAGAGAAGCAACCTAGAACTAAGGAGAAACTTCCTGACAGCTAGAACAATTAACCAGTGGAACAACCTGCCTCCAGAAGTGGTGAGTTACCCTTGGTATAGCCCCACCTACAGAATAACACGGTTAAGTGGATCTTGTTTGCTGATTAGGTGGTCACAAAAGGGGATCATGTAACCCCAGGAGACGGCAAGCGTCATTTGGCAAATATCCAAATTTTGATCACGTGACACCGGGGAGGTGCTGCAACCACGGTCGTAAGTGTGAAAAATGGTCGTAAGTCACTTTTTTCAATACCGTTGTAACTTCGAACGGTCACTAAACAAACTACTTTAAGCCAAGGATTATCTGAACTTACAAATTGACGTTTGGGGATGCGAGGAGGACCGGAAGGGGTGAATTTGTGGCCGAGTGGCACGCCTTGGCAATCCCTGATTTAGAAACTCCTACTCACAATACGATGGAATTTGGGTGGCCCAGTTGTGGCACACCAAGGTGACCTTGGCTGACTTCAGGTAGCTCAGACCTGTTGTGTGCTCTGGATGAGATACCATTCAAAATTCCTAAGGCTAGAGACTAAAATGGAGAATTAACCCCCTCCCAAAAAAATCCCAGAAAAATGCATTCTGCTAAGAAACTCCGTGGACATCTTTGGAAGTCAAGTTTGACTCGAAGGAAATGTTAGCTAGACCGCATTTTGGGGTCGCCTTTCTGCATTCCACAGTGCAAAGGAAAGCTCGTCCAAAACATGAAAATTGAAAAAAATGTGCCTTGCCCACTTAGCAACAAGTAGTTCTCAGGACCCTAACAATTCTAGGGAGTGGGGCCTACCACACCCCCTAAGTCTCTGAGAGGTTGGCTGTGTGCCCGTGGGCTTTTCCCAGAGGACTGTTCTTCACTCTGTGCTGCTGTCATTATTCATTTTTTGGGTTGTTTTTTTTTTTTTACCGGGGTCTTGTAGAAACGGTGGACGGCGCTGCTGAGAGCGCAGCCAATGTATCCCTCGGCCGCATCTGGGTCGTGGAGAAATCGGATTTCCAGCGGAATGGAGTTCTTGCCCACGTCGATCGTCTGGATGAATTCGTGAGTGGTCCAGTCCCACACGTTGATGTTTCCGCCGTAGCAGCCTTCGGAGGTGAGAAAGGGGGAAAAGTAAATTTGGTTAGTAATAGGTTTGCTTTGAGAGCTCCTTGATGCTCTCTGAGCTGAGTTTCTTGCAGATGTTTCTTGCAGATGTTTCGTGACCCAACTAGGTAACATCACCAGTGCTAGAAGGAGCATTTGCAGCGAACCCCACTGGCACTTAGGATGTTACTTAATTTGGGTAATGAAAGGTCTGCAAAAAACCACCAAGCTCAGAGAGCACCAAGTAGCCTCCATGATGTTGGCCCTCAGACCTCAATTCCTGCCAAGCTTTGCCCATTTCTTCTCCAATCCTTATTCTGGACCATGGAAGATGCTTCCAACCAGGTTCTCTTTGACCCAACGGCCTGCTTGGCTTCTGACCTGAGGATACGCGGTGCCTGTGGAACTACCGGAAGAGGCCTCTTGGAAGCCATGACAGCAGGTTCTCTCACCTTTCTCCAAATCGGCTGGGTTAAACCCATAGGCGAAGCACTTGGGCGCTCCCCACTCAGTGCTCATCAAGACATTGTGCCTGGGCTGGTACCAGAAGTCGTAGCCAAATGGTGGGACTTTGGTGCCTTTCTCCCAGTTACCCTTCACCTCAAAGGTCTCTCCATCCAGCAGCACAAAACCCCCTGCCGGTGAAAACAAAACATTATTTATTTGTTAAATTTATTTGCCACCCATCTCACCAGCGGTTTGGAAGAAAGTGAAGACAGGCAGCATCCAATAGGGCATTAAACGAACATAAATTCTTTCAGTGTTCTTGGAACAGAGGGTGAACGGCGCCGTTCCTCCCCCCCCAGAGCCATTGAGAGATTGCACAGAGATTGCACAAAGCTGAGACAAGCTTAGACAATATCTCCATCTGATTTCTCCCACTCAAATATTCTCAGGTAGAATTGGAATTGGAATGGAATGGAATAGAACAGAATAGAGAACAGAACAGAATACAGAACAGAACAGAATAGAATACAAAACAGACCAGAGTAGAATACAGAACAGAATAGAGTAGAATATTTTATTGGCCAAGTGTGATTGGACACATGAGTATTAGATATGTTGGCCACCTTGAGTTATTTATAATAATAATAAAGGCAGATTTAAAAAAAAAACACATAAAAAAGACATACCTTTTCCGTTGCCGGAAGGGTCAGCCATGGTGCTAATCATGATCTCACCAGTGCCCAGGCAATGTGTGGTGTGAGGATTTGCCAAGTTGCACTTCCAATAGAGGTCAATGGGCTCGATAACCTGCAATACAAGATTAGGCTGGAGAGGTGGACCATGGACAGACACACCCAGCCCTTCACCACCCAAGCTTTGCCCAGTGGTGGGCGGTGTGAGAAAGGAGATAGTTCTGTGAAGCCCCCTATGGAGGGGTCCCCAAAGGCCCTCTCAGCACCAGCCAGGCCCAGTGTGTACCTTATGGATCCTGGGGGCCCGCAGGTTGGTGCCGGTGTCGATCACGTATACCCGGGACGAGATCAGGCTGGGAAGAAGGAGACGGTTGCGCTTTTTGGTGGTGTCTCCGAAGCAGCTGCTGCAGGCGTTCCAGCCGGAATGGTGCAGCTCGTCGTTAACGTTGGGCATCGGCAGGCGGTGGATGACCTGCGGGGTGGCAGACCCCATTCGGGTCCTTACGGACAGGTCCTCAAAGGACCCCCAGTCCTTCCCCTGCCTGGAGAAGGGTACGGAGCCCCCAGTTGGATCTTGGTCTCCCTTATCATTGTGAACCCGGGGATTAGCCGAAAATCTTGGCTTTTCAACTGCTTCCTAACTTAGAACATCAGAGCAAAAGGTTACCATCTAACCCTGATTTATGTCCCAATCAACTCTCCCCCCTTCCCCGGTTTGCCAGGAACCCCAGCCGGTTTCCAAATGGTTTGAAAGGGGGTTTGGGCCATAATGATTAGCCAACATTTTTCGGAATGCAGAACTTTGGGTTTTCTTCTCCTCCCCCCCCCCCTGAAAAGATACCGGTAGGGATTAGGAAATGGGTTTGCACGGTTTGTCAATCAGGACCACAGGATGTCAGATACTGGCAGTGTTGCTGAAATAACCGTGAAAAGTGTCGTCCACAGAGAGAGTCCGTGGAGTAAGGTTTGAGCAGCTGCTCAAGATCAACTGGTGGGCCAGTTGTCCTGGATAAATCCTGAGGGACTGCAACCTCAGATTGATCCAGAGACCAAGGAAAGAAGGAAGGCGAAGAGAGGGCATCTGACCCGAAAGGAGATGCTCTGCAACTGGGAATTTTAGGCAGCAAGGAAAGGCAACTGCAGGGTTCAGATTTCCCAACAGACTGCAAGGAAGAGAACTGTTTTACTCTCAGCTTCTGAAAGAACCACAAAGTACCTGTATTGGGCAGCAATTTCTTCCTGTTCATGTGGCATTAAATCTTGAGAATCCTGTTCCCCCCCCCCCCAAGGCTTGATGGAAAAAGAGTCACCTAGAGGCCCAGGTGGGCTCAGATTCTTTCTAAGATTTAAAATATTTTTGCTTAAAAGGTGTGAGAAAAGCAGCAGTCGAAGCAAGGAGAAAACCAGGAGCTCCTCTCTGTGAATCATTATTAGGATATTGAGCTATGGTTAAGATAAACCAGCTCTGAACTCAAGATTTGAGCCCAGAGACTGAATTAAACCCACTTGGCAGTAAGTCCGGGATTTGGGGTCCACATCCACAGTGGCCAAATAATCTGGTTTTGCTGTTCCGGTGTTTCGGTAGATGCAAGGCAGGTAGACGATCTCTTCCCGTGGCCCTTTTGGAAGCGCAAAGGTGGTGAGTAAGTTACAGAAAGGAAAAGAAAGGAGAAATTAAGTAAGGAGGTTATGTTGGCCAATTTATTAATTAATGCCTCTAGGTGCTGCAGCCAGAAACGGGATGGCGATGAGCTACTTCGTTTCTTAATAAAGCATATTTGTTTATGAGCGAAACCTTTGACCAACTTCCCTCCCTAACTTGATTACAAATAGTCCTTGATTTATAACCACAACCGAGCCTAAAGTTCTGTTAATAAGCGAGACAGTTGTTAGGGGAATTTTGCCCCGTTTTACGACCTTTCCTGCCACCGTTGTTAAGGGAATCAGTGCAGTATCCCCTTACCTTTCATTGCATCCAGGGGGGTTTTGTATCCCGGCCCGCACTCTCCACATTTTGCTGCAATTCAGAACGAACAGGAAGAATGTTAAAAACACACAGAGGACATTCAGCTCAGGATATGCTTTGGAAACCCTGTGTCACTTTGATGGTGGCTTTTCTGATAAATTTCTCCGTAGCTTCGGAGAGGGGAATTCGAGGGCTGAATTCAGCTTCCTGCGAGTCTTTTAAAGATTTCAGGTTGCTAGTGCTCATGGCCTCAAGGCTATCCTTCTCTGTTGCCGCTGAGACCTCTGAGGCACAAACAGTGTGGTGCATGTTAAAAGAAATTATTTAGGTAGAATAAATTAGACAGCACGCCCTGGTTTCCTGGCGTGGATGCAGAATGAACTTTTGTCTTCTTCCTGACTCAGTTTGACTTTTTTGCATGGAAGAGGGTCAAAATATTCACCAGGAGTCAAATTAGGATGGGGAGACGTGGGTCGGTTTGGCTCAGGACTTGTAGCTGTGTGCCTTTCCCATGTTTGACACTGGTTGTGCACGGAGGGAGAAGAGGGGAAATGGCACGGAGGAGCAATTCCAGTGGGACCTTCTGAGCGGACTCACTTGGATTCCCCGAAGAAAGATTCTGGGCCTGGGTTTAGTCCAGACTTTTTGCAGCAGATGTTTCCAGTTTTCAGAGGAAAGTTGTGTGCTGCTGAACACACCCTTGCCATAAAATTTTATTTTCAGGCATGAAGAGTGGGAAGAATGTTTCATAAGCCTACTTGAGCAACTGCCCAGGGGCTGCTGCTGTCACGCAAGTGACAGACCATTTGGTGCGTAATTGCAAAACGATTGAGGATGTCCGTGGTTCTTCACATGATGCCTTCGGTATGTTTGGGACTTAACTCTCTAAATTCCCAAGTCTCTACTCCCTATGATCCTGGGAAGTTGGTCATTTTATGACCCCCATGGAGAAACTGTCCAATACCCCAGTCTTGGGGCTGGACATTTAGTCCCAGGTTTTGCCTCACCTATTTACCTCACCGGTTTCTTCATGTGGCATTGTCTGCTTTATCTCTGCATGCCTGGAGGTCAGGGGTAACCCTCCCTGCTTGCAAAACCCAGCATGCAGCCTTCAAGTAACTGTTGGGTCTTTTACACGTATTTTTTGTTGATTCTGTTGCAACAGAGCAATACAGCCGTGATTTGCCATACCGGCCTATTTGATTTAATAGGTAACAAATTAAACCGCAGACAAAGGAAAAAAATTATTAACGTCAAATGGCTTTATGGTAGCTGAGGATGGATCGAGACCGTCACAAACGGCAATATCCTCATGACAAAAGCTGGAGTTACAGTTCATTGTGCTACGATTGCCTTATTTTATTGGGCTTTGGCTTAGCATCTGCAAACCAGTCGACTAAGGTTCATTGCACAAACTACGAATTAAACAAGCCATAGCTTAATGCATTGTATAAACCCAGCCGTCGTACTTTTAAAGTAGCCAGCAGACAGTTGGCTGCAGACTTTGCATTCTGTCTCTCTATTTTTTTGTAATTTAATCTGGCGCTGCTAATAAATTACGGTTTTTAAATTGGATGGACTTCCTAATTGAAGCTTATGCAAGATAAGTAGATGTTGGTGATCAATTTTTCTGGAAACTGAGTTAGAGCGGGTCTCCTGAGTCTATCTTGCAGTGAAAGTAGCCATATTAATTGGCTTATTTGACTTGATTGAGTGGATACCAGAGTTGGGAAAATGCCATCTTAAAACCTTCAGCTACGACTCTGTCTAGGAGAGTCAGACAAATGTATGTGCGGGTTTAGCTGTAGAGAATGGAGTTTGCTATGTGCATGGGGTGGAATTTAAAAGGTTCAAAGGATATATTTCTGTTATATGAATATATATCCATTATGTAGTTTGTTAATCTGTTGACTGCCATACCTCTGTATGGTACTTATACCTTGGTCGAAAGGGTTCCAGTCCATAAATTGAATTAGTTCAGCTTATAATTCAGTTGGTTTTCTTGTAATAGACTAACACATTTATTTTTTTTAGAAACTCAAGTTTTACCCATCGTGAGCAAATCAGGAACACCAGCGGTATAGAGGTAATTTCTCTCCAACTTCTTCCTGTTTAAATTCGTTAACAAAGCTTTCTTGTTGCATAAGGCCATGTCAAGGTTATCAGATTTTATTTATTCAGTTTATATACGCCCATTTTCTGCTAAGCAAGTTCTCAAAGCCAGCTAACGAAATTAAAAGGAAACCAAAGGTTCAAGAAGCTAGAAGCATAAATTTAAATTAACTCAGGGTCCAGAGCCAGATGGGTGAAGGGGTTTAAGGAACCAAGCTGTTAGCCAAGAGACTCTGAGTTCTAGTCCTAACTCAGGCATGAAGCCAGCTGGGTGATTTGGGGCCAGTCGCTCCCTCTCAGAAAATAGGAAGGAGGAAATGGCAAGCCTTTTTGGAAAATACCTCCAAGAGAACTGCAGAGACCTGTCCAGGTGGTTGCCAGATGTCAAAGCTGACTCAGAGGGGCACATTTGATTTGAATTGTTCAGGAACATCTGGAGGCACATTTATGAGTTAACTCCAGGGAGGGCTTCCAATTCTCTGACCATTTCTTTTCTCCTCATAATAACCCGGTGAGGTTGCCCAGGCTGATAGTGACTGACAGACCTAAAATCACCTAGATAATTGCATGGCTGAGTAGAGATGGCACAGTGTTCAGCGTTTGCTTGCTCCCTCTATAGATTGGTACTTCAAACAAGTCATTTTTTTTCACCTTTGTACAACTCTCTGCTTGAATGCTCATTTCTCTTTACTAAAGACTTATATAAACAGCATAATCTTATACGTATTTATTCAAAAGCCAATCTCACTGGGTGTTTCCATGTAAGACCTTTTATGGAGCCATTGCTTTTCCTTATTCACAGTTTTCGTGGGGCGGTGGGGGGGGACTGGGAAGAGCACCTAATGTTTTCTCCAATTTTTGAAAGTGGTTTCCTGCTCCCCCACCCCTTCTGGATCATTTCCTAATACAAAAAGCAGTCTCTTAAGAGAGAAAGACAGAATTGCATACAATAATACTATTCAGCGCTGTTCTTTAGACCAGCTTCTCCCGTTCTCATATCCTGCAGAGGTGTTTGACCCCAAACTAAGAGAGATAAAATGCAAAATATTTGGAGAGACATTGTATACATTTTCCTGCTCATGACAGGGTCCTCCTGTCCTTGCTTAGCCATTGCTGAAGGAGCTGTCCTGGGGATTTATTTATTTTTTGGGTACAACAGTGGTCAGGAGATTCTAGAGGACACAAGACATCAGACGTAAAGGAATTTAAGGAATTAAGTTTCAAAATTTAAAAAAAACATGCCCAAATGCAGATAAACCAGTTTCAGATGAAGTTGGAACTACATGTGCTAAGCCAAAGTGCTTGTCAAAGAAAATAAAGGCACTTCCAAGCATAAATGCAGATGGTCAGACTGTGAAAAAACACGATTCTATGCATAAAAGCTGTTGCAAATAGTGGACTCCCAAGAATACATCTTTGGAAGTAAACATGTGTGAGTTATTGCTATCCTATTGCACTAAGAACGGATTTTCTTAGCAATGGGGATTTTTAGGGACTTTGACTGCACCAAAACCTCTAAGAAAGAAGTGTTGTTGAAAGAGTATAAGTTCTGAAATCTCATGGGCGCCTTGCCCCTCAAAAGCTAAACTCCCCCCCCGATGCGCGGTCTCCTGTCAAGCCATTTGCAACTCAAACTGCATCAGTGGCTTCCCCCAACTTGCAGAAGTGATAGAATAATTACTCTCATCTTTTCCTGAGCTTCCAAATTGGGAAAGTCTGAACTACCGCAGAAAATCCCGGACAAAGCATGGCTGTTTCTGCAGCTGAGTAAAAGAAAGTGGCCTGTCTCTGTCTTGTTTCGGCTTACCCATGGTGGTGGACTTGGGTTATTCCGGCTCTCTTCCCTCCAAAGAATTCAGACAAACGAAGAGGATCCTCCAGACCAGAGGCAGGGCTTTTTTTTTCCGGAGGAACGTATATATCTCTGTATTTCAGTGGGTGGAGAGGGGGCGTGTTGGGAGGAGGAGAGGACTATTGCAAACTGCTGAGCAGTTCCAGATGGGGAGGGCTGTATTTTCAGTGCAAAAAATCCAATGGTTTTCCCCCGATTCTGTAAGCTGCTTGTTCTGGTCTCTTTCTTGAAAGATCTGCTTCTTTGTCCTGTCAATAGTTGGCTGCCTCATCTTTTAGCTTCTCCAGGCAGAAAATCCTCCTCTGTTTTGGGCCGGAGGTGCAAAGAAAAGAAAAACTTTTAGCTGGAGGTGGTGTTTCGAAAAGTATGTCAGCGCCCAGCACAGGCTTGACACAAGTATAGCTTTGAAGCTGGCAGGCAGCGGAGATCTGGCAACTCATTTACTTTCCTGTCAAGCCACTGTCAGTGCACTTCGGAGATAATTTTTCTGCCTCTTTAGCTGAAAGTACCCTTAGGAATGCCTTTCTTCCCTTGTTGCTGTTCATTAAAGCCCAAATAAGCAAATATTTAATAAGATCTGGTGAGCAATCGGTCAGTTTTGCTCAGTTCTGAGTGTAGTCTTTTTTTTGGGTTTGATTTGCAAAGTCTTGCACTGACCACGTACCTTTCATGGTGGACGCTGATGTTACAGATTACATTTTTAAAAATGCCATTAGCAGATTTCAGCATCCTCTTGAGTTTGTTCCTCTTTTCTGCTCAAACAATGACAAATTGTTTAACCAAAGGAAACCTGTTTCACACCATTATATGAAGATTATGAAATTTGTGGAATTTTCATTGCATATGCTAACAACCCTTAAAGTATGTTATACTGATTCTCCTCCAGTTAACAGGATCTGTGAACCCTTCCATGCTAATCTCTACAATCAAACAGAAATGGTTATGTTCAAACTGGATTGGCAGCCCGATAGAATGTACGGTATTTATTATATTTTTGTCCTGCTTTTCAGATATCGACTTTCTATAAAGAAATTTACACCAACTGAAAAAAAGACCCTTCAGGCTACAGATTAAAGGAAAAGAAACATGAGGTGCATTTAAATGGGCCTGAGTGATTTATTTAAGATAATATGTAGATGGCAATAGTTAGCTCCAATTTGTTGGTGGATGGATAGGCAGCTCTTCATTTCTCCAACTCTTGATAACTTAATTGAAACAAAACACATTTTGCTATATGTTATTCACTGTATGCTATGTTTCAATAATGGGCAGGTTTGGAAGAAAGAAAATATTGGTCATATGATCCTGTATGAGATACATGCTCTTTAGCAGGGTATTGTTGGCAGTTAATGGAATCCCAGTATATTTAATTTGAATATGTTACTGTTTACTAGTTAAAATACTTTAAAAGAAAATTGATCCAAATGCATGGCGAGGGGGGAGTTTGCATGGTGACATCCATTAAAATTGAAAATTATTTCACTTTGCACGGTCCTGACTCTGTATTTCGTTCCTGGTTATCTGATGATCACAAGACTAAAATGCGATAGATCTTTGAAACCAAATTTTAAACAGACTAAAGTAAACTTGTGTACTTTTAACAGTACATTATGTAACTTTTTAGTACTATTTATTTTCTCAAAAGCAGTTTGCAATATTGTGTCCTTTTCATAAGGAGTTACAGACAGCTCCTGGGCTTAAGAATGAGTTCTGTTCCTAACTCTTATCTTTAATTCTAATTTATATGTAAGTTGGAGCTTGTACTTATTAACTGACTGCATATTACTAAAAATGGTGGACAGCCTTCTCCTTCCTCCAGCTGATAAAACTGCAGTATACCAAAAACTTGCAGCTTCAATGATTCATAAAAAACATTGTGGGGCTGTTTGCCATTTTTAGTAATAGGCAGCCCATTTCTAAGTGTGGTTTGTCTGTAAATACACATTGGGTACACCAAGAGACTTATTGCCGTGACCAGGGGGGCGTTTTATCAGGTGCGCCTGATTTACCAGTTGCGCCCCTTTCTGGACCGGGACGCTTTGCGCACAGTCACTCAGGCCCTCGTCACCTCTCGCCTGGACTACTGTAACGCTCTTTACATGGGGCTCCCTATGGGGAGCATCCGGAGGCTCCAGCTGGTCCAGAATGCGGCCGCGCGGGCGGTGTNGCAATGTCGGCTGGCGACCCCCAGGGGGAGGGCCTTCTCTGTGGGTGCCCCCACCCTCTGGAACGAACTACCCCCCGAGATCCGGACGATTCCGGATCTCCTAACCTTCCGCCGCGCCCTCAAGACATGGCTTTTTCAACAAGCGGGCCTGACCTAGGGTGAATTTTAAATAGGGATAATTTTTAATGATTTTAAATAGCCACAGCCACTAATATTTGGGTTTTAATTGGTTTTTAGAAGGGGTAATTCTGTATATTGTTTTAACATGCTGTGAGCCGCCCTGAGTCCCATGGGGAGAAGGGCGGCATATAAATTTTGTAAAATAAATAAAATAAATAAATTGCTGTGTCTCAATCGTTAATAATGTCCACTCGTTATTGAGATGATGCTCCATAGTCCTACTTTCTTACGATTAAGCTACATAAGTGTCGCATTTGTGCAAAAGCGTGTGTTTATTTTTCTCTTGTGATTGTCATTTGGGATGCTTTCCTCTTTGGAATTGTCTCTCTTGGAACTGAGGGAGAAAACCAAGAATTTTTGCTTTCCAGGTTTTCGCAAGGTGGACAGCATCTTTGGAACTGAATTTTAATTGGCATTATTTTTCTCACGATGGTGTTTTGTTTAGCTGTTGTGCTATCTGGCTACATTAGAAGAAAAGGATGATGGTGGTGGTGGAAGAGGGAGAGGAAGAACAGACGATGGAGGAAGAGGAAGAGGAGGAGGAGAAGAAGGCAACCTTTTCCCTCCAAATCTCCTCAGAATTGCCAGCCTCATACAAACTTCAAGCAGGCAGCCTCGCTCGGGGGCGAGCCCCTCCGCCGGTGACGTCACGGCGCGCCGGCCAATCCGCGCGCCGCTCGGCGGGCCGAAGGAAATGACGACGGCGCCGTATCCCTCCGCCGGCCAGGACCCCTTTTTTTTGTGTGTGTGTGTGTGTGTATGTGTGTTGTTGCTGCTTCTGTGTATCAACCCGCAACCCCTTTAAAAAAAAAAAAAAAAAAAGCGGAGTCGCGTGGGAGGGGGCGGGGAGGCTCATGCGAGCCGCGCCGTCGCCGCCGCGTCGCCCTTCTCCCCGGAGCCGGCGGGGGGCGCGGGTCCCTTTAAGCGTGGGGACGAGCCCAGCCTCGGAGCCCAGCGAGGGAGGCGAGGCAGCCACCGGCGGCCGCGGCCGTTCTGGGGAAGGTGAGTCGGCGCCTTCCCGTTACGCGTGGCTGCGGCGGGGGGCGGCGGGACGGGCGGCGGGACGGGCGGGGTGGGGGGGCAGAGAGGGAGAGGAGGGAGGTGAGGGGAAGAGCCCTGCGCGCGCTCGGCAGGGGGTGCAGCGCGCGTGCGCGGGGCCCTTCAGGGGGGGGGGGAAACCGTTGGAAACCGGTTCGAACCGCCCCGGTGGGCGGAGGGGGGGCTCCTCGCTCTCGCGCTCTCTCTTTTTTTTTTTCTTTAACTCCCCCCCCCTCCACGAGGGCGAAACGGCGGGCTGAGGGAAGAGCGCGCGCGAGGGGGGGCGCGTGCGCGCGCGGTACACACAAAAGCGAGCGCGAGACGGTTCCCTCAGCCGGGGAGGGAGGGAGGGAGCGAGCGGCTCAGGGAGGACGGCGATTGGCTGGGGGTGGAGAAAAGAGGCGTGGCCTTCCCTCTCTTTCGTCGCCCTCCGCTAGGCGGCGGCCATCCCCGCGCTTCGTTGGGAGGCGAGCGCGGAGCGATATACCGGGATTCTTTTTTTTCCTCTCTCTCTCGCCGTGAGGGGCGGGGCGAGCGGGGCGCGAGGAGGAGAATAAGGGAGTGAAGCATCGGATCCCTCCGCAGGCCGCTTCCTCCCCTCCCCCCTTTTTCTGGGCCCTTGTTGGGGGGCGTTGAGGAGGAAGAGGAGGGAAAAAAAGATGCGTGGAAATAGGGAGACGTCCTCGCATTGGGTGGGTGGGTGGCGTTTCTCAGCCCCCTCCCCCAGCAACATTGTCCTCACTTCTGGGCAGGCGGCCATGTTGGCTGGAAGGGATTACTTTCTCTCTCCCTCCCCCCCCTTTTTGGGGGAGACCCCCCCAGTGCGGATTCATAATCCTCGTGGTTGGGGGGAGGGGCTGTTTTGGGGTGGGGGGAGCTGTGGGGTGGCCCCAATGGGGAGGGGAATCGGTTGCTGGCTTCCATCCTTCTTCCAGATTCAGACAAATACTAGGAGGAGCGGGGGGGGCTCTCTTTGGTGGCCCCCTCCCCATGGACAGCCCTTCTGCGGTGGCACCTCAGACTACAGCTCCCATCATCCTGGCACGCTCCAGATGCATTGCAGGGCGATGCCCCTGATGCCCACCCCTGCAGAGCACTCCAGACACCTGTGGCCCTGTGGCCCACCTTCCTCCCTGTAGTTGGGCTGAGGCCGAGCGTTGCCCTCCAGCCCTCTCGAAGGCATCCATGGGGCAGAGGTGTCCATGGGCAACAAAAAGCCCCTTGGCTTCTCTCGGCCCCATTTCAGGCTCTCCTCACCCTTTGCCCCGTGCCGCTTTGCAAGGCGACCGGCCAAAGGCAGCCTCGGCCATGCTCTGCCCAACTCCCATCATCCCCCTCCCACAACTGTGAAGGTGGTGGCAGTACGCAGGCCGCAGAAGCGAGAGAGGGCACGGTTGAGTTGGGAGAGCTGCCATCTTGGTGGCATAGCTGTGCTTTTGACAGGGGAAGTGTCGGCCTGCTTTGCTTGGCCACGCTCTGCAAAACAGATCCACGCTGTAAACCCCTGTCGTCCTTTTCCCACGTCTGGGAAGCGCCATCCAGGGAAAACTCCCACACGTCGTCATGGTTGGCAACTGCTGAATTTTTACATTATTTTACAGCGCGTGAAACTCTTGAACAAGTCAGGGTTGTCCTGACATGCAACAGTTGATGTGACTGTGGGTGGGTGGTCTCAGATGGGAGGCAAAACCATATCGTGTGGGGATGGTGCAGGCTCACCTTTACAAATGTTTTCGCATTGGTTGCATTGGTATAAACATGTATAATGCTGGCCTACTGTAGAGTAAAGTGAGAAACACTCTGGTGCACACAGATTTTTTCCCTCAGATTTTAGTGAATTAAAAACATATACAATATACATGTACGCTTCTAGATCATGCTCTAAATAGCCTCTCTTTCTTCCTCTAATAGACATCTAAAACATTTATCCTTCCTGTAAGATTCTATTCCTGCCTTTTCTGAGATGCTTACAACATTGGATTGGAACAAAAGTGTTGCTTCTTGGGTTCTGAATCTGATCAGCTGTCAAAACGACTGGATTTTATCATAACCTGTCGTGTTTCCCTTTTTTGGTTTATCCTGGATAACTCCTAAACTATTTTGAAGTACTGCTCATCGATAATTCCCTGTGTCATAGTTAATGTGCTTGGTTTTTCCGATGCATGATGTTTCTACCTGGGTCATTTAATAAATAGCATCTTAGACCCAGATCATTTTGAATTTGAAGTACTGCTTCAGAAAATGGTTGTCTTTTCTCCTATACTTCTGGGTTTTTCTTCTGTTGAGTATTTTTTTAAAAACGTAGAATAGCTTTAGAATAGCACCAGGCTCTGAACTTGCCCAACGTATCCTGAATCTAGTGGGAATTTGTAGTACATAACCATGTAGCAAGTGCGTAGTAAATAACCATGCACAACAATGCGGTAACTGTATTGTTTTGTTTACATAGCATAGCCTCTTATCAATTTGTAGCTACTAGTATTTCTAGGTGTGTGTATTTTCAATTATTTCTTATGTGCCAGTGTCTTCTACCCTCGCTTCACAAGTCTTCTGACAGGTGTTATGAGACCTTATCTTCAAGCTCCATCTAAAAACAACACGTCCCTCCATCACATATGAGGCAGAGCGATCTCTAATTCACAAAATACATTTTCTGTTAATATTAACATTTAAGATCTCACAGCCTTTTTGTCTGTTCTAGTTGTTACAGTAAGGTTGCCTTCTACAATTTACATTGTAACTTAGTTTTAGCTGATGAGTAATCAGTCACACAACTAGGTCGCTACATTGTAGGGCATCACCAACAGATTGCTTATTTTATCTTGTGTTTCTTAAGAGAAAATGAAAAGATGGTCTAATTTTTTGTTTCTCTCTTTCATGGGGAAAGAGACAAACAAAAAATTGGACTAGCTGCATGTTGCGATTTTATAATGGATTCCTGGCCACTGTTGGCTGGTGTGCAAAGTTAAATATTTTTATTTCTCTCCTGACTTGATTTACAAACAAATAATCAAAAGCAGTTGTTTCTGTGGCTAAGGGTGGGTTAAGCTCTTTGCATTTTTGATTTAGGATTGAATACTTGAATGGTTGGCTGTCTTTGGGAGGAAAATTGAAGTCTTGTTCCTAGACAGATTGACTGGCCGTTGCTCTGAGCTGCTGTTGAAGCAAAGGCCTTTCTTTTTTGCCTAAATATCTGTGGTTGAGATGTGGATCTTCTTTACCAACCCCATTTGATGGCTGTGACTGGCCTAAGTCAAGTGGAGTTCATCAAGTGCCTTCTTTTTGAGAGCTGACATCATAGGAACGTCAATTCCCCACTTGTTTACAGTGCAATTATTATACAAAGTCCATGTATAAAAGAAATTGAGGTACCTGTAGTGGGCTTTAAAATCAAGGAAAGAAACAGAGACAAAAGGATATGTTTCTGAACAAGAATTCAGGTTTTTGCACCTTGTAATCCTAGAAGTACAATATAAAAGCAAAAAGTAAACAAGGAAATAATATATGTTGATTTCAGTTACAATTTTGATCCCGTAATTGCAGTTTTAAACAGACAAACACTTGAACGTGGATGAAGAAAACCATTTCCACATAAACTTTATTCTAGCTAAATCCCAAATGTCAACATTTAGCCTGCAACTTGAGCAAAGACTAGCGCTACTCTCTTGGTAGATACTGGGTATTAAACAGGCATTGCCTCTCCTATTTTGCTGATGGATTTGAACAAGTCCTGAGTGATCTTTTTTTTCCAGCCTGATGGTTAGGAGAAGGGAGATGTGGAGGGATAGGAGTCTTTTTCTGTGGAAGTGCAGAATATTCCCGGTATGTTTCTGAGCACCTTGGAGAAAAAGAACCCAGCAGTGTTCTTTGGGCAAAATGGTGCAAGTCTGCTGGGCATGATCTGTTGCGTTTCCCAAGGGTGTTACTTTCTGGAGCAATCCCTGAAGGTAAATTCTAAAGTTACTGAAAAGTTCCCACTGAACGTTCATTGCAATGAAAGGCAAGGCAGGTCTACAGTGTGAAAAGCACACCCATGTTTTAGCATTCGTGATTCTTGCAAGTAGCTGCTTTAGGAAGCTGGTTTACTTGGCCAGGCCCAAAATGCTATTTACTTGCCTGTCTTCCTTCACTTGTTGCCTGCATCTGTTGAGGTAGGCCTTCTGCCCACAGCTGTTGCTTCCTAACAAATGAAAACGTGCATGACTGGAGACTGATGAGCTTTTCCGAGAGTTCCTAAACTTTTCATAGCCGAGGCTCGCAATTTAATCTGTGCGGAGTGAACTTTGAAAAAGCACCTTGTATTCCAAAGGTCCTCGTTTTGCTAACCATTTCTTAAAATGCCCCCTCCTTCCCTCTCACTGAGGCCTGTCTCTTTTCTTTAGCCTGAAGTAGCTGTAGATTGTATCCTGGATCCCTGCAAAACCTTGTCTGTTTTAATAGGAGTACTACTCTCCAACATGTTCCATTTTCTTTACGTGTTTTAAATAAACTGTCATATATTTAGCGCATTCTCTCGGACTGCTTTGGTGCGTGAGAGAGAGAGCATCTGTCATCTGTGTAGCGGAAAACGTAAACGTTAGCATATTTATCGCAAGGATTAAATCATTTTATTGACCGGAAAAGTCTTGATAGCCTCCCAAATATCCACAGTGGGAGTTTTGGAAGAAAGAATGGGAGGGAATTGTAGAAGGATTCTTAGTTGAATGAAAACTGGTTACAGTTTTGTGTCTCTATACCACCGACCGCTGTAATTCACCATCTACCTGTATGTAGTTTTAAAGTAAGATGCATGCTGTCTTACTAAAAAGGCAAAAGATTCATTAAAACAAAAAAGCTGGTTCCCTCTGACATCTCTTTCACCAAGTTGTAATTCATTTATCATGATACATAATTGGACACAGCTAATTGCACAGCAAAGCTTTTTAGTGTTGTTTAATTAAGATGAATGTAACGTGGAAAATTTTGCAAGGCGATATTTCCTTTTTTTTTTAAATTCCATTTTAAGATGAGAGATCAGAATTGCTGGACATGTTGTGCTGCCCCCCTCCCAAATTAGATGGACGTCTCCCTCCCTCTGCTGAATTTCCTCTCCTCCCTTCTTCTCCATCTTGTCCAGAAAGTGACCACCTCTTTTTGTCTCTCCCCCCCCCCCAAAGATGGCAGACACGGACCTGTTTATGGAATGTGAAGAGGAGGAACTTGAACCGTGGCAGAAGATCAGCGATGTGATCGAGGATTCCGTGGTGGAAGATTACAACTCGGTTGACAAAACGGCTACAGGTGATGCTCCTCTCCCAAAACCCATCTCCGCCTTACGTTACCCAGCGCATTTCAGCGGATGGTTCTAGTGGCCAGTCCCTGATGTGCAAGAGATAAATTGCTGTGTGGTTTTGGGGTTTTTTTTTTTGTTTTTCTTTTTTCCTTGCTGCACCTTGGCATTTTCAGAGGGCGCAGACAGAGCCCCCCCCCCCCAAGAGATAGGAAGCAGACCTGTTAAGCTGTCAGTCTGTTCCTCCTGAGAGCTGCTCTGCTTAAGAGCCATCACGTTCGACGGGGCACAGACTCCGCTTCCTTTCTCAGACTCGGCCTTCTCCGGTCTTTCTTTCCTTCCTCCTGATTGGGGGGCCCTGCCCCTGCCTCGGGTCCCAAGCAGCACCCACCTTAGGAGACTCCCAGGTCATGGAGGGCTGGTCTTCTCTGCTCATTTCCTAATCACGTGCAAAAAAAAAGCAAAGCAATCTCCACATAGTTCCTTCCCCAGCTATTAATATTCCTTGTGGGTGTAACAGATTGACATATTTAATAATTTGTCTTCCTCTTCTTGGCGGGCTGCTCACATTTGCTCCTTCCCTGCCTGCTGGCAGAGATCAAGAACAGCCTTGGCTACTGTTTAAGGCAGAGCAGCTCTTCCTAGAACAGGGCTGCCAAAACCGGGGTAACCAGGAGAGCCAGCCAGCTCGTCCTTCTCTGATCCATTGTGCTGGGATCACCTGCGAGTCTTTCGGGATAGTAGCCACCAGGTTTGAGATCTCACCGTCCGGGCCCAGCTTGACCAGCCTGGCCTAAAGCCCATGGCAGAAGACTTGCAAAATAAGTCAACAAAAGTTGCTAGTCCATAACGCCTGTCATTGGTGAGCTCCAAAAGACAGCCCCCTTTTCGTAAAGACACCTTCCCCCCCCCTGTATTTTAGACCTGGCAGCTTTCCAGGGGCCCCCCCGCGAAAACCTGGTTGTGCTTGCAGGAGACCCCCACTAACCATTCTGAGTTTCCTCCTCGACAGTGTCTGTCGGCGTGCAGCCAGTGGCCAGCCCAGTGCCGATCGCGGCCCACGCGTCCATCGGCAGTGGCCTCCCCACCACGCCCGTTAGCAGCAGCGGCACCTCCGGCAGTGACAGCACGAAGAAGACGCTGGTGACTCTCTTTGCAAACAATAGCAGTAAGGATCCTGACCGGTCTTTGGGGGGGCGCCCAGGGGAGCCGAGAGAGGAGCTGTCAGGTTTCTCCCCCCCCCGTCCTTAGCAGCGCCCCAACGATTTAAGGGGAGGGGGGGAACTTGGAAAACTTGCACTCTTTCACCTCTTTTTCCTGCTCTGTCTGTGCCCTGTCACTAACCTGGGATGGGCACCGGCCCAGAGGACTTCCGTGCAGTTTCTTCAGAGAGAGGGAATCTGGGCTTTTCTGCGCTTGCTCACGCAGCATGTTTGAACTCCGTGCGAACTCCGGGGCTTGAAATACAGGCGGTCCTTGACTTACGACCACAATCGAGCCCCAAGTTTCCGTTGTTAAGTGAGACGTTTGTTAAGTGGGTTTTGCCACCGGCTGTTAAGTGAATCCGGCTTCCCCCATTGACTTTGCTTGTCAGAAGGTCCCAAAAGGGGATTTCGCGTGACCCCAGGAGGTTGCAACCGTCGTAAAATGAATCAGCTGCCAAGGTTCTGATTTTTTGATCACGTGACCATGGAGAGGTTGGAAAGGTAGGGTAACTGGGGAAAACGGTCCTGGGTCCCTTTTTTGTAACTTTGAACCGTCGCTAAACGAACTATTGTAAGTTGAGGACTGCCTGCATTTACATCAACCCCCGCGGTCTGCCCCTGCCTCTTATAAGTGCGGTAAGCAGCCTGACGCCCCCTGCGTCGCTTCCTCTGTGTGTGAAAGGAATGGGGCTGCCCCTCTGGAGGGGCCCCGAGAGCCTGGCAGAGTTGGAGACCCCTTAGCTGTGGGAGGGCAGCCCTGTCTTTGGCCCCCTGCCAGTCACAGCCCTCTCCTCTTCTTCCAGCCGGCACGCCTCTGGTTCAGCAAGGGGGCCAGCCCCTCCTCCTGGCTCAGAACCCCACCTCGGGGCTAAGCACGGTGGTGACCCAGCCCGTTCTCCGGCCTGTCCAGGTCATGCAGAATGCAAACCACGTGACCAACCCTCCAGTGACCAGCCAGCCCATCTTCATCACGACTCAGGTGAGGGGAGGGGGGGGGGTTTGTCCCAGCCGGTGGATGTTCCTGGTTCCCTTTGCAGGCCGCCGTTCCTCCGCCTTGGCCACATGGAGACGGGTGGACTTGCAACTCCCAGAATTCCCCAGCGAGCCTGTCGTTCATTTCAAACCGGCTGAGCTAGCACTGCACAGACCAGCCATCGATTGGAGGTGGGGGGGTGGTGTTGGTTTTCCATTAGTCACCCCCCCACCCACCCACCCGAACGCCTCTCAAGGCATTGATGCTGGGAGTAAACCCATTCTGCCTTTTGGGCAAGTTTCTGCAGCTAACAGCCGGCTTGCCTGGTGCAGTTTTCTGCCGCAAAAGCTCAAGTCACGGATAAACTGGGATAACCTTTGACTGATAAACAATGACGAACGTTTGTTTATTTTTTTGAGAAATCTGAAACCCCAGCCTGATACTTTTTATTATTTATATTTAACTCTGAAAGGGGTACAATGTAGACAGTGTGCAGTGAGTAGGGTGATTTTTCTGGAGTTTAATTTGGCTCGGGGGCCGGCCAGGCAGAGCGGCCTTAAAACATCTAGCCTGTCCGTATCATCCAGGTGTGTCTCTGCGGCCAGAAGGTGGGCTGTGGTTAAATGCTACGACGGGTCTTAGAAATCTGATCTCTTGTGGCGCTGAGCGGCTGCCTCTGGCGAGACCAGAGTGTGTGCCGGCCGGGCTGGCCTAGTTCTCTCTGGCCTGGGCTTGGGAAATGCTCCTAAAGCTGCTCCTTCTGCTTGTCCGAGAAAGGGTTTCCCGGTGCGCAACGTCCGCCCTGTGCAGAACACGATGAACCAGGTGGGGATCGTCCTGAACGTGCAGCAGGGTCAGACCGTCCGGCCGATTACGCTCGTCCCAGGTAAGGCGGCGGGGGAGCAATGGTGGCCAGAGTTGGGGGGGGGTGAGCCAGGAGGGCAGGGCGATGTGCAAGAATGACCCCCTTTTGGGGCACAGAGCCTAGGCCGTGGGGGTGTGGCTATGCAAATGAACCAAGGTTATGCAAATGGCCCACCTGCTTTGGCTGGTGAGACAGGCAGCGTATAAATTAAAAATAAATAAACAGCCTCCCCTCAGTTCCAGCTTTGCTGGGTTTGAAACAGGGCTGGGGGTCTGCCTTTCACAAAGGGTGCCGGCCCCCACCCACGCCTCTTCTCCCCTCCCTTCCCTCCCTCCCTCCAGCCCCAGGCACCCAGTTTGTGAAGCCCACCGTCGGCGTCCCTCAGGTTTTCTCCCAAATGGCCCAGGTGAGACCCGCTCCAAGCATGCCGGTCCGGCCGGCCTCCAACACCTTCACGACGGTCATTCCAGCCACCCTGACCATCCGGAACACGGTCCCACAGTCCCAAGCGCAACCGCAGAGTAAGTCCTCTTTCCTTCAGCATCTCCTCCTCCTCTTCTGTTTTTGAACGAAAACGACCGGCTTCTCTCCTTGTCCTTCCCGGCAGTGAGCATTGCGAGTTTTGTCACGATGAAGAAACCCGGCATGGCGGGGGCGGAGAACAGCAACGAGGTGGCCAAACTGGTGAACACCCTGAACACGGTCCCTTCGCTCGCTCAGAGCTCGGGCCCCCTCGTGGTGCCCAACCACAGCCAGGCCCACGGTTCCCACAGGACGGGCATCTCCGAGCCCTCCTCCCAGAAAGGTGGGTCTCCTAACTGCCGGACTAATTAAGGAGCTTGGAGAGGGTCTCCGGGATGCTCTTCGTTAGGAAAGGGGTGTGCTGCCCTCCCCTCACTCTCCCCAGGGGAAAGAAACCCCAGCAAAAGGAGGAGGACTAGCCCCTTTTGACCACCCAAGTGAACCCTGGAGAGTTTCTCCCTTCCAGCTGGGCCTCTTTTCTCTCTCCCCTGATTCTCTGTCCTGTCGCCATAAACAGTCAGTTCCTCGCCGATCCCGGTGTTTGACCTGCAGGACGGTGGGCGGAAATCCTGTCCTCGCTGCAATGCCCAGTTTAGAGTCACCGAAGCTTTGAGAGGCCACATGTGTGTAAGTAGCCGCTCCTGCCCCAGCAGATAGCCGAGGGGAGGACCACAAAGAGCTGTGTGCGCTCCAGGTCGGCTGGGCGCTTGCAATTTCTGGAGTACGACCACCCAGAAAGAAACTCAACTATGGGAAGGGGGCGGGGCAATAGAAAAATTTCACTAGAGCCCAGCAGATCCGTGGGTTTTGCTTGTGCCGGTGCTGGAAAAAGAGAGTCCCCCATTCATGGCTAAAGGGAACCTGTGTGACGCCGACCCTGCCTATATCTTACACCAGGGGTGGGTAGCTATGGCCCCTCTACGACCCGTGGACTTCAACTCCCAGAATTCCTGTCTTGGATGCTCGTGACAAGGGAAAGCCCATCATTTCATCCGGTCTCTTTGACCGTGTGCCACGGGGGACGGCCACGCCAACATTTCTCAAGAGGGAGGTTTGCAAGCAAGATGCAGAGATTGAATGTGGAGATTTTTATCTCTGCACCCAGAGACGCCATCCTTTTCACCTACGTCGTCTTTGCACAGCAGCCTGCAGCTCCAGCCCTCCAGGATGAGGCCAGGCTGGGGGAATCAAAAGACCAGACCCGGAGAAGAGCGGGGAAGCCCTCATTCAGACAGCCTGTCTTTCCAGAGTGCTAAAGCCCATGCAAGGCTGACTCTCCTTTTTTTTTCCCCTCCCGGCAGTACTGCTGCCCCGAAATGGTGGAATTCCTGAAGAAAGGGAAGCCCCTGGAGCCCGAACCCAATATCCAAGCCCCCAAGCCCCCTTCCCCGGATAAAACGGCCGCCGTGGCTTCGCCCCCCTCCTCCACCCCCATCCCCGCCCTGTCGCCGCCAGCCAAACTGTCCGAGCCGAGCGACGGCGCCAGCGAGGGGGTGCAGAGCAAGCTGATCATGCTGGTCGACGACTTCTACTACGGCAGGGATGGGGGCAAAGTGAGCCAGCTGTTGAACTTCCCCAAGGTGCCAACCTCCTTCCGGTGCCCGCACTGCACAAAGAGGCTCAAGAATAACATACGGTAAGGATAACGGGGGTTAGGGGGGGTGAGAAAGGTGCCCCCCCTTCCCCTGAGCTTTTGAGAAGCACCATCTCCTCTAGAATTAAGACTCAGCCTGTTTTCCGCTCCAATTTTCTGCTTAAAACTTCCTAATATTTAACATTTTCAGTGGTGTGTTTTTTTATTGAAAAGTTTTATAAAAGTTACAATATAAACCCCAAAACCAACCCCCCCTAACCCCCCCTCTCCCTCCCCCACTAACTAACATTAACCAACTATATAAATAACCAAGTCCATAATGCGCTTTAACTCCCCTTTAACATAAATATAATAATAATAATTAAAACACAAACAAATTAGTATCCTAATTATTAGTATCCTAATTATTAAACAATAGAATATTGTTAAACAATACTAATACTAAAAATAATAATATCATATAATTAAAACTAATAAAAATTTCACTATAATAAACTATTAATACTAATAATACTCTAAAATTTACTCATAGGCTAAATGGAACTTTTTAGTCCCATATTTGTTCTGAATATAATCTATCCATCTTCTCCAAACCGAAATGTATCTTTCTTGTGAGTGATCCTTCAAATAGTACATTTTCAGTGTTTTAATGCTTAGCGCTTTTGCTTTCGTGAGGTAAGCCGCCCATAGCCACTTCACAGTTTTAATAAATTTAATAAATCAATAAGGAAGCCACTTCTGCAGAGGACCGGATGGAAATCCACGGGGTCTGAGCTATTAACCGAGGAAAGATCCTATCGCATCTCTCTAAAAACATCCGAATGCGATACACCGCCCAGCTTTTCCTTGGGCCGTGTGCTTCCACGGACTAAGCAAAGGCTCGGAACGGGCACCTGTCTTTTGGGGGGAGGCTCTTGAGACCCCACCCCCCTAGCTGTCGGACCCAGAAGGCTGCTTCCTACCCCTTGCCAGCCAAACGGGCATGACCGTCTCCTTGTCTGCAGGTTCATGAATCACATGAAGCACCACGTGGAGCTGGACCAGCAGAACGGAGAGGTGGACGTCCACACCATCTGCCAGCACTGCTACCGACAGTTCACCACCCCCTTCCAGCTCCAGTGTCACTTGGAAAACGTCCACAGTCCGTACGAGTCCACCAGTAAGTGGGCCCTCGAAGGCAGGCAGGCAGGCAGGCTTCCCGGTGCGGCCTTAGCAGATGGAAGAGGGAAGCAGGGGGTCCTCTTAAAAAAAAAAAGAGAGAGAGAGAGAGAGAGATTTTGCCCCTTGCAGCTTCTTCTGTCTTCTCTCAAAGGGGCTGCCTTTGACTTTGCACGCTTTAGAGAGGGAACTAAGTGGGAGAGATTAACATATCGGGCTCCGCTTTTGATCCGCCATGTCTGAGCGGGTGAATGTTGACCGGCTTCCTCCGTTGCAGCCAAGTGCAAGATCTGCGAGTGGGCTTTTGAGAGCGAGCCCATGTTCTTGCAGCACATGAAGGACACGCACAAGCCCGGGGAGATGCCCTACGTCTGCCAGGTACCGCAAGCGCTTCGGGAGGGCCGGGAGGAACTGCTCTAGTCCAGTTCTGGCACTTCTAAGTTTCTGGAGACAGTTAAAACCCCCCCCCCAAAAAAAGGCTAAAGGGAAATAATATTTAAGAGCCTGGGAGGGTCAGGAAACCTCCTTGCCTGCCCACCCCCAGAAGGACAGGCGGCTCCCTTCTCGGACACGCAGCGTCTGACCCACACTGGACCCTTTTAACAAGAATGATTCTTCCCCTCCTTCCCTCCCCCCCCTCTCTCCAGGTTTGCCAGTACCGTTCGTCGCTCTACTCCGAAGTGGACACCCATTTCCGGATGGTGCACGAGGACACCCGCCACCTCCTCTGCCCGTATTGCCTCAAGGTCTTCAAAAACGGCACGGCGTTCCAGCAGCATTTCATGAGGCACCAGGTGGGCCCTCCTCCTCCTCCTCCTCCTCCTCCTCCTCCTCCTCCACCAGGACCTCCTTTCTTGGCCTCCCTTGTGGGGGAGGGGAGAGAAGGGCCCGCCTTTCAGAAAGATCACCGCTGGGTCTCCCCTCCTTCCCGTGCAGAAAAAGAGCGTCTATCACTGCAACAAGTGCCGCCTGCAGTTCCTCTTTGCCAAGGACAAGATCGAGCATAAGCTACAGCACCACAAAACGTTCCGTAAGCCCAAGCAGCTGGAAGGGCTGAAGCCGGGCACCAAGGTACACAGCCGCCAACGCCGAGGGGTGGGCTGGTGAAGAAGCCTGCAGCTGGGCCAGTTTGCCTGGGGCCAGGGGCCTTTTCGCCCTGTCTGGGCTTCTGCCCTTCCAGGCTGGGCATTTTCCTACCTGCCTGTCCTCCCTTCCTGGGAGCATGAGCAGAGTTCTGATCTGGGGCAAGCGGGGGATTATTTTTGCTCACGAACGAAGGCGAATCTGCGTGTCCCAGCACAGTGTCGCAGGATCCAATCCGGGTCGTTGGTCACCAGGACTAGAGGCTTAGTCTTCTGCACTTTTGGAGCCCATCTTCTTCAGGGAATGTCTCCCCCCCCCAAGAATGTGAATGGTTTTGCCTCTCTTCCTGTGGGCCACAGGTGACCATCAGGGCCTCCCGAGGTCAGCCACGGACGTTGCCCCTCTGCGCGAACGACGTGCCCCCGGGCCTCCTCCAGGATGCCGCCTTGCTCTCGGCCTCTTCGGACCCCCAGCCGAACTTCCCCTACCCGCCCTTCCAGAGGAGCATCCAGAAGAAGGCCGTCCGGAAAATGTCAGAGCTTCTTACTCCAAGTTTCAGAATCATCTTAAGACACTTGCTGGCCACTGCTTGCTACTCCCTCCGGGCCGGGGGTCGGGATCAGAGCGCGTCCGCAGGGGGCGGGGTGGATGTTCAGCCAGAGGATGGGGGCGGGTTGAGTACAGCTAGTCCTCGGCTTAACAGCAATTCATTTAGTGACCGTTGACTAAATGGGTGGGGCTGAGAGGAGGCTCCCCAAATACCGGCTACCGTGCCGCTTCCTTCTTGGGGGGTCCTCAGTGACTCTTCCGCGTGTTTTCAGTTTAATGTTTTGCTCTGGAAACATAACGGGAGATTTCCCCCCCCCCCTCTGCATTGGATAATATTTGATCCCCTCCCCCTTGACTGCCCCTTTGTTGGGACCCCCCACCCCCCTCTGGCTCTAATTTGTCTCTCCCCCCCCCTTCCTCTGGCAGGAGCGTCCTTGGCAGACAGACCTGCCTGGAGTGCAGTTTCGAAATCCCGGACTTCCCCAACCACTTCCCCACCTACGTCCACTGCTCGCTCTGCCGTTACAGCACCTGCTGCTCTCGCGCCTACGCCAACCACATGATCAAGTGAGTGGCACCGGGCGAGGCCCTGGGCTTGGGCTGCCCTTCCCCCCTCCCCCCCGGGGCAGAGGGGCTCCGTCCGGGGTCAGAAGGGAGCAGAGAGTCTTGATTTGGAAAGGAGCGTGAGTGATGGCCGGCCGGCTGGGAGAGATTCTTGGCAGCCTGAGCCCATCAAATTCAGGGGTTTTTTTCCCTGCCTCACTAGCACTAAAAACTCAGTGCCAGATTTTCTTGCTGTAAGGGGGAAATTGGGGGTTTCCCTCCAGGTCACTCACCGGGGTTGAAGCATTGTCGTCGTGTAACAACTGCTGTCTTTCCTTGCTCTGTTTTCCAGCAACCACGTCCCTCGCAAAAGTCCGAAATACTTGGCCTTGTTCAAAAACTACACAGCTTGGTAAGAAGCTGCATCCCTCCAGACTTGGGAGGGAGGGGGTTGTCTCCAATCCTTTCGCTAGCCTGGTCTTCTCCACTGGATCCCGTAGCCCAGAGGAGGGAGGGGAGCCGGGCAGCCATGGGGGTCCCGGCTGCCTTTCCCAGGGTGGGAACCCCATCCTGATGTTTGGGGGGGAAGGGGAGGCCTTCGAGGCAGCAAACCTGACGCCAGGGCGATGCTCTTTTTCACTTCTCTTGCCAGTGGGGTCCGGTTGGCCTGTTCCGCTTGCCTCTTCGCCACCTCGGAAGGGGACGCCATGGCCAAGCACCTGGTCTTCAACCCCTCTCACGAATTCAGCAACATCATTCTGCGAGGCAAGACGCGGCCTGGCTGTCTTTCTTCTGCCCTGGGGGCTTTTCCTGCTTCCGCCGGTCACCAGCTGGGTCTGCCGTCCCAGGGAGGGAGGGAGGGAGCCCAATGACACAGGCAGTCCTTACCTTACGAGCACTCCTTTAACGACCGTTCAAAGTTAACAACGGCGCTGAAAACCCAACCAGTTGGGAAACGACCGTGGGATTCGTTTAAGAACCAAGGCCAAAAAAAAAGTGGTAAAATTGGGCCTGGCCAGACAGCGATTCGCTTAACGGTCACATCGATTAGTGACAGACGTTCAAGTCCCAATTGGGGTCGTACGTTGAGGACCACCTATAATGAGACTCGGGAGGTCAAGCTGCGAGGGGAAGCTGCCCGCCACTGGTGCCCCCTAATTGAAGAGAGGGGCAGACAGAGTGGGGGGGGGGGAAAAGAACTTTGGGCCGGTCCCTCCGGCCAGTTTATGAGGGTGAATACGATTCTTGTCGTCGTAAGCTGAAGCTCTCCTTTCTGCTTTCTCACAGGTCCTGCTTGGAGTTCCCATCCAAGGTAAGCCATTACCTGTTACCTGTCCAGGTAGGCTTTGCCCTCTTCCCCTCCCTCCTCTGGGTGATGCCTCACCTCCCTCTCTTTCTTCAGGCCTGTCCAGCCTTTCGAACGAGGCACCAAGCCTTCCGCCTCCCCCTCCCCGCCCAGCAAAGCCATCACTGTGAACGCGCCGTCTCCGCCGCCCGCGGAGGAGGAGGAGGAGAAGCTGCCCCAGGAAGCGCCGGGCGTGGTGCCCGAGCCGATGCCCGAGGCCAGCCAATCTCCCGCCGCCATCGCCGCCGTCGTCCCGGTCCAGGAGAACGAGGGCCCGAACGTCTTGACCGTGGACTGCCGCGAAGAGGAGCCCGAGCCCAAGGAGGCTCCTGAGCCCATCAGCAGGAAGGAGCAGCTCTCTGTGAAGAAGCTGCGGGTGGTTCTCTTCGCCCTCTGCTGCAACACCGAGCAGGCAGCGGAGCACTTTAAGAACCCGCCCCGGCGGATCTGCCGCTGGCTGAGGCGCTTCCAGGCTTTCCAGGAGGAGAACGTGGCTTCCCTGTCGGAGGGCAAGTACCTGAGCCTGGAGGCGGAGGAGAAGCTGGCGGAGTGGGTCCTGGCGCAGCGCGAGCAGCAGTTGCCGGTCAACGAGGAGACCCTCTTCCAGAAGGCCACCAAGATCGGCCGGTCTCTGGAGGGCGGCTTTAAGATCTCCTACGAGTGGGCCGTCCGGTTCATGCTGCGGCACAACCTCAGCACGCACAACCGCCGGGCGGTGGCCCACCCGCTCCCCAAGGACGTGGAGGGGAACGCCGGCTGCTTCGTCGAGTTCGTGCAGGGCCAGATCCACACCCAGGACCTGCCCCTCTCCATGATCGCCGCCATCGATGAGCTCTCCTTCTTCCTGGACGCGGAGGTCCTCTCCAGCGACGACCAGAAGGAGAACGCCTTGCAGATGGTGGGCACCGGGGAGCCCTGGTGCGACGTGGTCCTGGCCATTTTGGCCGACGGGAGCGTCCTGCCCACCGTGGTCTTCTACCGAGGCCGCCTGGAGCAGGCCGCCAACGTGCCGGAGATGATCCTGCTGGAGGCCAAGGAGAGCGGCTACAGCGACGACGAGGTGATGGAGGTCTGGTCCTCCAAAGTGTGGCAGAAGCACATCGAGCGCCAAAGCAGCAAAGGCATGCTGGTTCTGGACTGCCACCGGACGCACCTTTCCGAAGAGGTCCTGGCCATGCTGAGCTCGTCCAGCACCTTGCCGGCGGTGGTGCCGGCCGCCTGCAGCTCCAAAATCCAACCTTTGGACGTTTGCATCAAAAGAACGGTGAGAAACTTTGTGCACAAAAAGTGGAAGGAGCAGGCCAAGGAGATGGCGGACTCCTCCTGCGACTCGGACATCCTCCTGCAGCTCGTCCTGTGCTGGCTGGCCGAGGCCCTGGAGGTCATCAGCGACTGCCCCGAACTGGTGCAGCAGTCGTTCCTGGTGGCCAGCGTCCTGCCCGGCCCGGACGGCACGGCCAACACGCCCAGCCGCAACGCCGACATGCAGGAGGAGCTGATCGCGTCGCTGGAGGAGCAGCTGAAGCTCAACGGCCAACTGCAGGAGGAGGAGGGCGACCTGAACGAGGGGGGGCCGGCGGAGGAGTGCACCAGCCCCGAGATCCTGCACCAGCTCTTCGAGGGGGAGAGCGAGACGGAGTCCTTCTACGGCTTCGAGGACGCCGAGCTGGAGCTGATGGAAGCGTGAAGGCCGACGGAGGGGAGGGGGGGGAGGAAAAAAGGAGATTTAATTCCATTCTCTTTTTAAAAACTCTTGGTTGGAAGAGGCCGTTTCTTTCTGCTTCCCTGTGGATTTTTTTGGCTGTAGGAGACGCGTAGGTGAACAACACGCAAACTTAACAATGCTGTTCGAGTCCTTTTAAAAACAAAAAAAGTGTGTTTTTTCCCCACCCCTTAAATCACTGTTGTGGCATTTCCCGAAGATATATTGTGGGTGGACTTACTATTATTATTTGGTTTTCGTTTTGCATTTCCTTTACCTCACTGTATTATAGTTTCTGGGTTTTTATTTTGCTGGGGTTTTTTTGTTTTTGTTTTTTATACCGTGCAAAACAAGTTTTTAATTCTACCACATTATCAATGTGACTTTTTTTCTTTTTTGGGGGGGAAGACAAGGAAAAGAGATGTAGCTGATGGAAGTTTTCTCAATCTCGCGCTTTTTTTTTCTCTTCTTCTTCCCCTTTAACATTTGGACCCAGAAACGTAGATTTCTGGGTAACTTTTTTGTTTTTTAGCTATGAATAATTTACTTTTTAACCTTTGAAAAACGTTCGAGCGCTGCCCACAAAAATTGGAAGATTTGCTTTATGGAAAGGAGAAGAGAACAGCAATTTAATGCAGGCATTATTGTTTAGGGGAGGCGAAACCCTCCCTCACGTTTTTTGTACGAACTTGGACGTGGTTCTGTAAAAGTAAAAGCAAAAATTCACTTGTAGAAAAGCCCCTCCAGATTTCATTGCAGTTGATGCAAAAGCTTTTCTGTTCCACTTTTATCCGAGTTGCTACCGAGAGAGAGAGAGACCGCAGTGGCAGGTCACGCCCCGGTGTGACCCCCTTTCTCTGGCGGCCGATTGTAAACGGATTCTCTTCTTAACGGACCCCCCCCGACATCGCCTTTTAAAAATTCTGCTACTGAACCTGCTTTCGCCGAAGACATCAAGACACTACACGTTCCCCGACTCAAGTGCTGCAACTGGACCCGACTCTGACATGCACAAAAATGAGGGAAATTTCCTGTTTTATTTTACACTGCCAGCATAAAAAAAAAAGAGACAAAAAAAAGGATGTTTTTTTTCTACTGTTTGCATGTTTGAGAGGTTTTGTTTTTTTAAAAAAAATTGTAACGTATTATGGTCTAAAACAATGGAAAAACATTTTGACACATAGCAGAAAACAAGCCACCACCCACCCTCTCTCATCCTGTACATCTTTTTCTGTTTTTCCTTTTGAGGTTGAAACACCCCCCCCCCAAAAAAAACCCCTTCCCTAATCTTTCCCCTCCCCTCCCCAACTCCCCCAGGCCAAACTCAAGGGAAGCAGGAAATAGGGTGGGCTGACCTGTAAATGGTTCATCTTTAAAATGTACATATGTGGAACATTTAATAAAGCCAGGGAAATGGATTTATAAACACGTGTTTTCATTCCGGAGAATCTTTTAAAAGAGTTTGGCAGCCAGAGAAAAAAAAAAAACTTGGGTTTGAAATGCAGCTAGGCTCACAAATTGGACTTAGCGCGGTTTTGAGAATTCATTTATTGAGCAAAAGTTGGCTGAAGGCCAGGGACGCCTGTGGGCTCTCGTGACCCTGGTGCCCATCCCTTAAAAGTCCCGCAAGGTAATGCTAGTTTCTTGTTGCTTCTCATGGTTGTTTCCTAAGTTTAGTTCCCTTCTGTGATTGTGAATTCGTCGATCTGCAGTAGACATTTTCTAAGAGCGTCTGAAGCCCCCGAGAAACCGGGAGAGCCGGCCTGCTAGAACTCTGCTCCTGCTCTGGAGCTGTGAAACCCAGGCAGGTGGTAAGCAGGAAAGCGCCTGATCACCTGCGGATAAGTACTCTGGGCATTATAACCCCCCCTGTTCCCCCCCCCCAAATTTCCTCTTCTGATGAAGAGACTCATATATTTTATAAGATTTGAAAATACCGCCCTCTAGTGGTTAAGCATAGATAAGACTCTTCCAAGCTGTTGCCCTCTAGTGGCATAGCATGGTCACTGCAGCCTCCCATAGATTTTGCTTGTCCAGAGAGGGCATGTCTGAATAGCCCCCAAATCCCTCCAGGTAGAAAACAGAGATCTCAAACTACCTATACTAGAATCCACAGCGTGCCTAGCGTTGCTAGGTAGAAAATTTTTCTATCTCAAAAAAAGTAGAAAATGCTTCTTTTTTTTTTTTTTTTCACGTTCTGGTAGGACCTAACCAAAATTGTTTTAACCTCTAGGCTGGTTTGGAACTCTAGCTGTGCTGGCTGGGGATTATGGGAGTGGAAGCCCAGCTGTTTTGGAAGGTTGAAAGACGATAAGATTATACAGACGAGGAGCAAAAAAACCCCTCCTGAAGCCTCTAGAAAATCTTTCACACAGAAGAGTTGTAGTACATAGTCAAGTGTCTTTATTAAAGAGTGGCTCCCCCCAGGAGCGTCGAACAGCATAACAAAGGATTTGGGGTTCTGTCTTCAACAAATAGAAAAACTGGACTTTTCCCGCTTCATTCGAAACCACTGCAAGGAAAAGAAAAAAAAAAGTCACAAAAGTCTTGAAAACGAATCGTTGTTTCTACAATCCAGAGTAGGGAGGAAGGGAAGGCCCTCATGGGGGCCGGGCATCCCAAGAGTTGTAAGAACAAGACCAGGAGGACCTCTAGAAGGCCAAGACTTTCTGGAAACCTTACCTGACAAGGTGAGCGATCTCCCAGTTGGTCTCCAAGGACAGGGGTCCTTCCACCTCCACGCCTTTCTCGGTGACGGTGGTGATCTCATACTGAGGAGGGAGGACAGAGGGTTAGGATCCTCGGTGGTCTCAAGATTTCCACCTTCAAAGGGAGATGCCAGCCCTGACCGGGCTGGGTCACCCATATGCCTGCGGAAGGCCAGACACCCCCTCTTACCCGGTTGAATGAGCGGGCATCCCTGTAGTACAGGATCCTCATGCACCGTTCGATGAGTGCTCGGGCCGCCTGCTGGGAGAGGCTGGAGGTCTTCTCCAGCGCCTCCCTCATTAACGGCTGCGACAGGGAGGAAAAAACGGGGCTCAACTGCACAGCCACACCCAACCAGATAAAAAACTCAGCCCCGTGACTCGAACCCATCTCTGGATGGCTGAATAAGCCACAACTCGCACCCCCAACGCTTGAAAAATGAAATCTGCAAGACGGGGCCCTAATCCCAAGAGAAGCCACGATGATTTAGCACAGTTGGAGGAGCCCAGTTTGTACCCAGGACCTTGCTAGGTCAAAAATGCCAGAGTCTCCACCGCCTGCCCCACCTGTGCCACGTAGGACCCGTATCCGGTCGCCAACGAAGAAGCCTCGTACGCCACACCCAGCATGTCGACGTAGCCTAAGAAGCTGAGAGAGGAGAGATTGAGGGGGCTGCAGTGGCCTGCCGTAGCTGAAGCCCCTCCGCCATCAGGCTACGGCGGGGAGGATGGGAAGGCAAAACCTGAATTAAAAGCAGTTGATGGAAATTTTATGTGCTGCTCATCTCCCTGTCGGGTGACGGTGAACGCAACATGGAAGGACACAAAAAGAGGTAGTCCTCAGATTACGACTGCAACAGAGCCCAAGACATTTGTGAGTTTTGAGCAATATTCTCCATGAACCAGCCAGGGCACCGTCCCCCAGGCTTTCTCCCCCCGCTCTGCCCCCGGCCTTACCCTTCCCCGTGGGAATAGCCGCCGATGACCACGGTGTTCCAGAGGGGGTTCAACTTGGAACGGTGGTTGTACATTTTCCGGGTCAGCCAGGAGTGAATGGCCTTCGGGCTGTAACTGTGCCCATCGCCCAGAAGATCCTCGTCAATCCTGCAAGACACGGAGGCCCAGCTGAGACGTGGCTCTCCAAAGCCACCAATTGACCAGCTGGAAAGTCGGCCCTTCTCACCATTCTGCTGAAGGCCGCAGGGTCTGGGCATCGCCCAATGGGAGAAGATAGCCCCACGGAAAGGGTCAAGAGAGAGCTTTCAGCCCCAGGAAGGGCTCAATTCTAACAAGCCAGCTTACAGATCCAAATATTTATTTGCAGGACTGATAACAGGAAGTAGGTATTGGCAGCATCGCCTCCCTTGATGCTAATTTGGGGGTCCCACCTGGAGGTCCTCCAGAAGTTTAAACCTTCACGCCGATTAACATCAGGCTCATCAGGGACTCCTTAACAGCAAATCAGAGCTGGATCATGTGGCTTCTTTTAGCTCAGGGGTCTCCCAACTCGACCAATTTAAAACTTGTGGACCTCAACTCCCAGAATTCCCCAGCCGGTTGTGCTGGTTACAGGGCATTCTGGGAGTTGGAAGTCCACAAGTCTTAAAACTGGCCAGGTTTGAAGCTCCACCTTTTTTCCTTGTTTTCAAGGCAAATCCAGGGGGTGAAGGAGCCGTCCGGGACCCCCCGAAGGCCGGCCGTGGGTCTTCCAGCCACTTACACCATCTGCTCCAGGACCTGCTTGAGGTACTGGAAGTCGGCGTAGTCCCCCGAGGCGCCCAGCACGGTGCTGTCGTTGACCTTCATGATCCGGGAGAGGTTGCGGAACCGGGCCAGGGAGCCGTAGGAGCCCAGCGTGTCGGCCGCGATCATCACCCCGCCCTCGAACTTCAGGCCCAGGACGGAGGTGCCTGTCACCATCGGGCTCCTGCATGGGGGGAGGAAGAGAGGTAAGGAGATAGATGGGTAGGTAGGATGGGTAGATAAGACAGGGAGGGAGAGAGAGAGAAAGGGATAGATAAATAGAAAATGGATGGAAGGAAGGAATTCCCACAGTGGGGACTGGAGATCTGGATGACCCTTCCCTGCATGCTGGGAGAGGATCTTGCCCCCCCCCAATTGCTGATCCAGAAGACATGGGACCCCCCACCACTTCCCTCCCACCCCCTTTGAATCCCACCAAAGTTTCCTCCAGTCCCATCCACGGGGGGGGGGGGGCTGCTCTTTTGCAATGCCTGCGGTCAAGCTTCCCTAGCAAGGGGCAGTCTACCTTTGGACTCAGGCCCCAGCCGTGTGTGTGTGTGTGTGTGTGTTGGGGGGCTTTAATTAAAAGTTGGGAGGGGGGGCCGTTACAGATAAAACAAGGGAAGACCCTCCCCCCACCCATACCTGAGCCACGAGGTGGGGGCTGGACTACAACTCCCATCCCATCTATGGAGGAAACTGTAGTCCAGCGCAGAGGCAGACCCTGATTTACACCCCCCCTCCCCATCGTGACGTCACACACCGGCGGTATCCCCGCGGGAAGGGGCTCCCCCTCCTCCCCTCCCCCAGCCTTACAGAGTCCGCTTGGAGGCCTCGCTTTGGGCCCCGGAGTGCTGGGCCGGGCTGCCCAGTGGGAAGAGCTTCCCCGGGGCGGGACCCCCGGCCCAGAACAGCGAAGGCAGCGGCGGCATCGCGGGCGCCTCCATCTTCCTTCCCCGAACGGCGGCAGCTTAGTCACGGAGCAGGGAGAGGCGGCGGACGGAGCATGCGCAGCAGCGCGAGACGCCTCTGACTGGTCCCAGCGGCGTTCCGTAGGCGCCGCCGCCATGTTGGATGTGGCGGATATGAGGTAAAAAGCAACTTTTTTTTTTTTACTTGGGGGTGATTTTCGGGGTTGGGGGGAAGAAACGGGGGAGCCATGTCAGCTTTCGAGAAGCCCCGTTACCATTTTTTTTTTTCGGGGGAGGAAAGGAGAAAATTATCCGGCAGGAGGGCGCCATCTTGAGCGTGGCTCTGCCTCTGGGGGAAAAAAGCACTTCCGGGTCAGGCCGCGCGGGGCTTCCCGCAAAGGGGGAGCTGCCCATTTCCAGGAAGGCGAATTGTTTTTGCAAATTGTTTTGCGAGTGTTTGTGCCCGAGAATGAATGCAACAGTTAAGTGGGCTTGTGGAACGCCGAACGGGAGGGGGGAAGCCTCGCCTGGGCGACTGCACCGCGTGGCAAGCGAGCAGTAGCAACAATGGGGGCAAGGAGCACGTGTGAACGCCGCCAATTCGCTTTATCCGGTGCAAAGCACCCATAAAGTTTGTCTCGGTTATCTACTTGCAGCTGGGAAAGCCCAGATTTAAGCCCAGGCCAGCCCCAAGTTGGGATTGATACATTATTATTAAATGTATTTGCAAAAATGCAAAGGACGTTGAGAGACGAGGCTCTCGTGCCACGTGCCAAAGGGGAACTGAATTAAATACCCTTTGATGCAAACTGTCCAAAGTGGCAGGAACATTGAGTTGCTTGGAGGTCAGATTGGGTGGGCGAGGGAGAGAGGAATAAATTCAGTAAGGAAATCGTTTTAAAACCTGTTTGTGTTATTGGCAACAGAATAACAGAGTTGGGAGGGACCTTGGAGGTCTTCTAGTCCAACCCCCTGCTCAGGGAGGAAACCGTATCCCATTTCAGACAAATGGTTGTCCAATCTCCTCTTAAAAACTTCGAGTGTTGGAGCACCCACAATTTCAACATTTGTGGGACGTCACCTAATTTTTTTTTTATCAATTGGGAATGGAATATAGGGAACGAAGCAGGTTCTGGTTTCCTCCAGTTGTTTTCAAGATCATGAGAAGGGCGAGAATAAGCGGCATGAAAATATTGGTGAATGAGCCATGGATGGTGTGGGCAGAGGGAGATAGGAAAGTGGCATCACTTTTTATTGACCCACTTAGTCAGTTGTTTTGCTTTGCTTTGCCTGGGAAAAAGCAGCCCTTTGCAACATTGCCAATCTCTTTCCAGATGCTTCCACTTCAGAGCAGCAGCCGGAAACCAAAATATGACCTTGGCTGGCTTGTTGCTTGTTCACATTCCTGCTCCCTCTCCAGGCTGTTGAGCTCCTTCATCTTTCATTGAAAAACCAGCCCTTCGGCCCTCCAGAGTCCATTCCTTATGCGTGTTTTTTTCCACCGCTTTTCACCGGCAGAAAAGAAAGTGACAGCTTGCTGATCTGATTCAACCTAACAAGCTCCCAGTCACCCAGCACAGAACATAATTGAGGTGACCCATTTGGGAGAGTGATGTGCCACCCTGAATTCCTTGGCGGATGGGGAAGAAGGGAAGCAGGATTGTATTTGGGCTGCTTGCTTCAAGGTACAAATGGCTGGAGAGAGGATGGGGTGCTGTTCCACTAGAGGGGAAAAAAAATTCTGGGTGCCCCTTGCAGCAATCCCACAGAGCTGCTTTGATCTTTAAAAGCTCCATGTACAAAGTGGAGATTAAAAAAAAACCTTAGAGGCAGCAGGGAAACATTAAATGACAAAATAGATCACATTTTGCAAGCATGCAGTAAATAAACACCTTGCCACACGCAGAAAGCATGCATTTGCAAACGTGCAGTAAATAAACACCTTTGCAACGTGCAGAAAGCATGGATTTGCAAACATGCAGTAAATAAACATATTTGCAAGGAGTTTGCAACAGAAACGCTGTGCAGGAAACTTTAATCAAGATACCCCCAATTTGTAATCTGGGATGTATCAAGCCAACCAGGCGGGGGAGAGTTAATCTTCTCCAATTGCGTCTGTCCTCTGCAGAAGTTCAAGACTTCAATACGAGCCTTTGTTATGGGTGGCTGAGTGATCAGAAAGAAACTGGAGTTTCCTCTCAGACCTGGCATTGTTCTACAAAGCCGCTGAGAGCACAATGGATTCAGGATCTATGCCGCCTTTGTTTCACTTCACTTACCAAAACAAACAGAAGGTGGGAAGATTTTTTTCCCCTCCAGCCCTGAATGAGTCCAACTGGAGGTGCCTCCACATTGATCCATTATACACCATCAAGTCATTGTCAATAGTGGCTAGTTAGACATACAGATATCATTAAGGGTCTTCTTACCTGGCTTGAAAAAAACGTTTAGGATAAGAGGTGCAGAAAAATCATATATATAAGATACAGCAGATAAATCGAATCTCCCACCAAAAACAGTGGGAGAAACTGTCTTTAAGAGGGACACATGAGAAACTCAAAACCTTTTATTTATTTATATTTATTAAATTTATATGTCACCCCTCTCACCTTCAAGTGACTCTGCTGGCAGCAGCAAGCCAACAGATGCTTAATTTCTTCTCTTTGGCAAAGAAAGCTGCTTAGGGCGAGAAGTGGGACACAAGGGCTCTCCTTGGCCAGTTAGGCATCATTGTCCATGCTGGACCATGGATCAGTTGGGCACCATGGATCATGCTGGAGCATGGATTAGATGGGAACCATGGGTAGGGTTGCCAGGTGTCTACTATTTGAGTGGACAGTCCACTTTTTCACATTATGTTCACTATTTTTTTTTCACAAAATAGTGGACATTTTTTTTTATTCAAAAGCTTTATGATGAAATGGTACGTAATCTAAAGCTGTACAGTCTACTTTTTTTTTACTACTTAACCCCCCCCCCCGCTTGTCCGCTATTTTTTGGAAGCAGACCTGGCAACCCTAACCATGGGCCATGGTGGACCATGCCCAGTGGGCACCAGAGCTGCTGTGCATCATAGTGTTGGCAGCTCCCATCTTTGCAGACTTGGGAGGATGGAAGTCAAAGTCCCAACTAAAGGCAACCGGGGAGAATGGGACTTGGGATCCCATGCAGGATCCACCCAGGATGGGAGAGGAGCCTGCGGGGGGGGTTCAGGGGGGAGCTTCTCTGCTTCCAATTAATGCAATTAAGGGCTGCTGCATCCCCGTTGCTAGGGAGGAGGCGGCCTCCGCTCCCGGTTGCTAGGGCTCCCGGCCCCGCCCGTCCGGAAGGGAAGGCGGGGCGGGGCGGAGCGGCAGAGGGGCGTGCCTCGACGCCGCGGGCCGCGCCAATGGGGAGCGGAGGGGGGCGTGGCCGCGGCGCGGGCTCAGGTAACAGGTTGCGCCCGCCCGGGGCGGCGGCCAGAAGCGGCGCGCAGGCAGAGCCGGCGGGCGGGCGGGCAGGCGAGCAGCGGGGAGGAGGCGGCGGTGAGTCGGTCGGTGGGTGGTTGGGTGGGTTCCTCTCCCTCCCCCGGGGCTCTCCATGCCTTCCTGGGCTTCCCCGCCGTCCGGATAGCGACCCTCTTGCGCCCCTGACTGCCCTGCGGGGTGTGTGTGTGTTGTGTGTCTGTGCAAAGAGAGAGTCTCGCTTCCCTTTGCCCCCCCCCGGCATCTTCTTCCCTCCCCCTCCCTTGCCTGCCCTCCCGCCAGGACTACACCGCCCATCGTCCCCCGGCCAGCATCTTCGGGGCCCGTCCTCTCCTGCTTTGACCGGCTGGGCAGGGGGCCTGAGCCAGCCCTGGGTGGGTGGGTGGGCGGGCGGGCGTCCCGGAAAGGCACGTGGGGACTTGCAGGTCTGTGACTTCCCCGTGTCCCCTCTGCCCGGGAAACGGCCCCACCTCTGCCCAGGGGAGGGAATGCCTCTGAATTCAGTGGGGTGGGTTTTGAGGGGGGAGGGAAGGAAGGAAAATAGAGGAAGGGAGGGAGGGAGGGATCCATTGCTATGGTGGGGTCTTAAGACATTCCCCCCCCCCGACCCTTGCAGATAACCTGGACTACAATCCCCACCATCCCCAGCCAGCCTTCCTCTGAAGTTCCATCTGCAGGGAGGGGCCCTTTTCTCTCTCTCTTAAGCCCCCCCCCTGTACCCCAGCCACACTCGGAGGGCCTGATCCTGTAATCTGCGACTGATTGTCAGAATTCTGCAGGTTTCTAAATACCTTCCTGGGCTCCCCTCCCCCCCCCAAACCTTTATACTCGGCTCCTGGTTTCCTTTTACACCTGCAAGGTCAGCCGGACTGAAACTGGAGTAAAGGGAAAAACTCCAGGCTGAAGAGCAATTTTCTTCTCCCTTTGCGGGTTGTGTATGTGTGTTTGTCTCTCACTCACTGCGATAGAGATTTGGTTGATCCTCCCTTGATTGTGGTCAAATCCTGTTTGCAGACAAGGGAGACAGAAGAGCTTAAATCATTTCCTGAAGTGGCTGATAAGAATCTCTGGCGACCTCCAAAATCCAACTCTCCTTATTGGAGAAGTCCCAAAGGGTGATCCTGCGATGCTGCAATTCTCAGAAATACATACTCCCCCCCCCACACACTTGCAATCGGGAGGCTGTGACGGTCGCTAGTGTGAGGACTGGACACAAGTGGACTTGGCTCCGCCCTGTGGGGAAGGGGGCTCCCGGGGGCCCAGTTTCTGAGCCAGATGCTTTAATTTCCCCCTGGAAACTAAACATTCATTGCTCTCTCCCAATCCTGCATTTTCTGAGCTTCTGGCCTTATGGACAGGGAAGTGAGCTGCACTCTGCGCTTGCTCTGGAACCCTCTTGTTTGCTTCACCTCTGCTGTTGCCGCCTTCGACTTCCTGTTGCGTCTTTAAAAAAAGTGTCTGCCTGCTGAAGCTGCCCTGGCTGGGCTTCTTCAGTGCACCATCGCCTGCCCGCTTGTTGTCGCAAGGGTAGATAGTGGCCCAGCGAGGGCTGCGGTCACCGGGCTGGCCTTGCCAGTTACGGGTGCGGATGCTGCGGTTCCTTCTGGGTGACACCTGCTTCAAGGTGTGAAGGCTCTTATTTGCAACCCTCTGCTTAAACAAGCCGGCGTCCTTTCTCTTAATGTTGATTTATTCCTCGGCCAAGCTCTCCGAAAAGACTTGAAAAGTTTTTAAACTTTTACCTGCCTGCTTAAGGAAAGAGACACAAATCTCCCTGCGGATTTTCTTTCGGGATTATTATTGTTTTCTTCAAATAATCCAAAAATGATTTGCCTGTCCCTTGCCTTCAGCCAATCTTTGCTTCGGTTCAGCCCTTGAAGTTGGTGCCGCTCCCTGCCTGGTGCCAATTAGGCTTCTCTCCCCCCTCCCAGACCCCCAACTTATCTAGGTGGGATTTCTGGAGATTAAACCTGGAGGGGGGAATAGGATTTTCCAGGGGTTGGTGACCTCTGACCCCAACCAGCAAGGCTGTGGGAGGGGCGGGGGGGGTGAGAGATGCCAGAACTGGAATGCCAAGATAACCTGGAAAAGACCTTCCCACGCTTTTCTGGAAACGTTTGGGCTGGGATTTGTGTGTGTGTGTATGTGCTACATTCCTGGTGCTTTGGGCTGTGGACTCTCAGGGTCCAGAGAGGTCATCTAGCTCAACCCCAGTTCTGGGTTAAAGGCCCGATTCAGACACCCCTCGACTTACTAGCAGTAGAGATCCTATTTGAGTAGCTTGTTCCTATTTTTTGCATGACCTACAAAATTTGGGGGCCAGCCTGTTGACGGGCCACGGTCTAAATTTGTTTATTATTGATGATTGTTTTTCTTGTTATTTTACTGATTACCACCAGAGCGTTTGACGTTCTTATTCTTAGCGGATAGAAACATATATCTGGGATAAATATCTATGAAGATTGTCAGTCCCCTAGATCATAGTTGTATCAAAAATGGTTTTTATTTTTTGAAAAAGCCACTGGACTGATTTTTCAGTCTTTCCTCAAAAAAATCAGTCCGGTTACCTTTTCCAAAAATAAAAACCACTTTTGATATATCTGGGATAATTCCCGCTGTCATGAAGCCAGGACAGGATTAGAACAGGGCATGATCATGGTATCTGTTGTTACAAAAACAAAAAAAATATCGAGAATTAATTCCGTTTTGCCAGCGTAATCGTGGCAAATGAAGCTAAGCCAACTCTTTCATGTGAATACAGACTGATTTCTATTGATTCTTTCCTCCTTTTCTTATCCCCCCCCCCCGGACCTGTTTGGCTGGTTTTTTTTCCCCTTCTAAGAAAGTTTTAAGTTTCTGTTGGAAAACACAGGTTTAAATCCTATCCAGCCCACCGCTGAAAAATTCCTGTTGACTTTTGATTCCTGGTTTTCAGGTTGGAACAGCGTGTGACCGCAATAAAAGCACAGAAAAAAATGTTTTAATTGGAGTGCTGTGCTGTGGCCTCACAATAACCCCATGCGCACACGAGAGAAATGTTGAAGAAAAAAAAAAACCAAACAGCGGCAGGATTGCTTCTTCTTCTTTGCCTCCTCAAACCTCTGAGAACCGCCAGATCCTCTGGATATTTTTGGGAGGGCCGGTTCTTAAGAAAAGCTGTCTCCAGATGTCACTTGCGAAACTCCGAAGCGAAGTTCCAACTTAGATGATTAAGCCGAAGTGACTTGATTACAGCCCGGTTACCACCCAACCCCGTGTTTTCCAACAGCTTCTCATCCGATTTCCTTATTGTGGGGCCCAGAAGCGCTTCTGGGATGTTTGGGGGCGAAATGGAAATTCAAAGGGTTTTTTTTCCTCCACGCTTCCAGGCTGGAGAGTTAAGCCCAGGTCTCCAGGGAAAGGTTTTTAGGATTATTTCATTTATTTCAGGGCGCTGGGAGGCAATGACGGCCTCTTCCGCCCGAGTCTTTCTGTTTCTGGGGCAGTTTCGCTGTTTGCATTCCAGGAGCTGAGCTGATGATTAACAGGAGCCTTGCCTGGGGAAGGGCCAAGTGGAAATGAGTTGGTGATTCAGACCTTGTACCCATCCGGGGTTAGCGCGAGAGCCCAGGTTGGGAAAATAATCTTGCACACACCAACACACACACACCCCAGCAGTGACTCGTGCTGCAGTTGTTTTTTGGATCTGGGCTGGATCGAAAAGTGGATTGGTTTCAGACATATCCTGCTAAGCCCCAAGGGAGTTTTGTTTCCCCAGCGTGTGAACCCGGCTAGAGAGCTGTTTGCAAGCCACTGTTTGGGGTTTATATGTGAACCTAGCGTGAGGTTGCAACAGTTGGTGGTTTGCATCCAGCCTGGCTCCCAAACTCTTGGATAAGGATGCTTTATTCAGATCGGGCATCCAAATTAGTGGATAGTTTGGGAGAGAAACCTGGATTGAGAGTGGAAAGTGGCATGCCAGCCAGCCAGCCGTAACCTTTTCGTGCAACTCCAATACGTTTTCCTTCCCAAATCCGGGATGTGCCTGTTGTTATTTTTGCATTATTCCACCCTTGTTGATTACCAGCCACTAATCTCCTCCCGCAAGCCGTCTTTGATAACCAGGAACCACACCTTGGCGCTCTTAGCCCTGCTGGTTTTGTTTTTCAAATGAAGTTTCTAGCTCTCATGGAAAGGCTCCAAGTTGTGATTCTAACAACCAGGAATTTGGCGTTCTTCGCGCACCGGGGGGGGGCAGGGAGAGTCACAGGTGTCCCTGGCCCCTTGGAGGTGCTTGATTTCTCTGGCAAGAGATGCCAACTCCGGGGGCGCCACGGCTGTTTGCCCGGGACACCGGGCCTTGCGCAAGAGAGGAAAGGTCGTCCCGCCTCGCCAGTTCCGTTCTGCCTGCTGCACCGGCTGGGTCAGTAAGCTCAACTCAGGTGTGGTGTCGGTTTCAGGTTTCTCCACCGCATCGAAGTTGCTTGGGCTTCTGGCGTGGTGGCCACCATTTCAGGCCTTTGCCAGGACGCCAGCCTGCCAGAGGGTCTCCCCCAAAAGTTCTTGCGGTGCCCGGTGGGCAGAATTCCTTTTTTAGGGAGGGGCAGCCCAGCCAGCAGCCTCGGAAAAACCGATTGTGAAATGAGGTTTTGTTTCAAAACGGGAAGCAAGGAATGCCAAGTTTCGGCCTGCTGTCCTCCAGCGGCGATTTTGCCAAATCTCTGGCGAAAGGCTGAGAGGGCCCCACAAAGGCGTCACACACACACACACACACACACACACATACACAAACACAGGCATATACTTTGTTGTCTGAATATGTACTCAGCCGTAGTTCAGGAATTGGGGACTTGTGAGCGTTACGCACGAGATAGTCTGCCACAAGCCTCCTTAGGCAATTTTTGTGGAGTGAGCAGGCATTGTGCTTTTTTATTTTAAGGTTATTTGTTAACCTTAATGGGAGGAACGGATCCTCCATGTACAGCAGCAATGTACCTCTGGCTAGAAGGTGATTTCCTTGAACGACAGCTGCTAATGTGTCTGCTTGTGGGACCCCCAAAAGCTTTATTCTGGCTATTAGGATGCTGATGATTTATTTTGTTTGATCTCTGCATAATTGGGATACATACAATTAATTGAGGCTGGGGGGCTGGGGGGGCAGTGAGAGGAAGGCCCACCCAGGCAGGGGCCCATAAGCCAGACCCCAAGTCCCTGCCTGAAAAGATCGAAATGTTCTGTTGTGGCAATTTGTTTCTTTCCATGAGTGGATTGTGTTGCCGTGTAGAGGAGTATAATAACAGGCTGTGGCTTATGGGCTTGGGTGGACCCCTGGGGCTTTTCTTCTCTCCCCAGGAGGATTGGTTCCCTAGGTTTGTATGCTCCAGAGATTTGGGAGGCAACTTTTGACCTTACAGGCATTTTTACAGCACCTTCCACAACACCACACAACCGCAGACACACATTCTCTGCAAAACGGTGAAGCCCAAAGCAAACCTCTTTGTGAATTTAGAAATTCTGCCTGATGGCTGGCTAAGTAAGCCCAAATGAATCCTGGTTTAATGCTGGCCAGGTTTCTAAAACCAAAGGGAAGCTTTGTGTTGGGCCTCACCCAATGCAGTGTGTATCTTGGCGGCTACAAACCAGATTGGCCCAAAATTCCTCCCCACACCCACACCCACACATAATACAATTGTGTGCTCATTCAAACCCAGTGGGGTTTCTCCATATAGGTTGACACTTGACTGGGGGACCCCAGTCAGGCCGGCAGGGGATGATGGGGTTGGTGGTGGCCAGAGAGGGCAGCAGAGTCCCTGGGCACGGTGCCTAGTCTGCAATGGAGTCTTTTTCTCTCTCCCTTCCTTATCTGGCTTTCCCAGCTGTCCTGGCTCAGTGGATGGGAGGAAAGACAGATTGCCCTCCCTTCAGCCAGGGAAAAATGGCCTCTGGAGGCCTCTGGCCCCCCCTCCCCTTATTCCCCTTGCCTCCCCCCCCCATAGGTAGCTGGCCCCCGACCAGGTACCGGCCCTGCGCTTGGCTGACCGACCAGCCATGTCCTGAGCCCATCCCTTGGATGATGGGAGTTGTGGTCCAACCAAGCTGGATAGCAGGGGTTGAAAAAGAGCTCTTAGAATAGCCTCATTGGCTCTCTGTCAGTTTTTTCTCCCTTCCTAGCTATCTTTTCTTTTCTCTCTTTCTCCTTCCCTCCCTCCCTTCCTTCCCATTCACATCTTCCTTCCTTCCTTCCTTCCTTCCTTCCTTCCTTCCTTCCTTCCTTCTCATTCACATCTTCCCTCCTTCCCTCCCTCCCTCCCTTCCTTCTCATTCACATCTTCCTTCCTTCCTTCCTTCCTTCCTTCCTTCCTTCCTTCCTTCCTTCCTTCCTTCCTTCCTTCCCATTCACATCTTCCTTCCTTCCTTCCCTCCTTCTCATTCACATCTTCCCTCCCTCCCTCCCTTCCTTCTCATTCACATCTTCCTTCCTTCCTTCCTTCCTTCCCATTCATATCTTCCTCCCCCCCCTTTTTGCTTCAGCTGACCGTTTGCCCACAGGGTGGGGGGTGGCGGCATCTCTGCCTCCTCCTCCTCCTCCTTCCTCCCTCCTCACCTCTGTCTCCTCCTGGGGAGATTCCCATTTTATGCTTTTCTCCGGGCACCCAGCAGTGGAAGCTTTTGTGTTTCATTGGGGGGGGGGTGGCAGGCTGTGGCCAAGGGGAGACCGGAGAGGGGGGCGGGAGGGGCAGGGAGAAGCCTACTCAGCCCTGCCAAGGGCAGCTGGCCGGCCAACTTAATGTCTCCCCCCCCCATGTTCTCCTCACCGGGCTCATCACATCGTTGATTTCCTATTGCACAAAAGTCAAAACCGAGACCCGGAGTTTTGGAGTGGGGGGATCGGGGGGGGGGGCTGGCCCTGCAAACTTCTAGCCCCCGAGTGCTGAGCCCGCTGACGTCCCTCCTTTGACGGAGGAGGCGTCCCTCACGAGGCTTTTCCCCTCCCCTCCCACCCCGAAGCTCAACTCTTCCCTTTGCTGCACCAGCCGCAGTGAGTAGAAAGCCTTTCATCGCTGGAGGAGTCGGGCTCTGTGTGTGTGTGTGTGTGTCTGTGTGTGAACGGATCAAAGTGGGTTTCCTGCGTGAAGCCAGGGGGTCCTGCATGAAGCCAGGAGGCTATGGGGAGAGGGGCTTGTTGTGTCAGTTGCAACAGCATTGCAGCATCTCTCTCTCACTCTCACTCTCTCGCTCACTCGCTCTCTCTCTTTCACTCTCACTCTCTCGCTCACTCGCTCTCCCGTCTTTTGCTGACCTAGCCTTCTTTTCAAAGCAACCTTCCTCCCTCCCTCCCTCCGGATCGCAAGGAGCTGATGCTTTCTGCAGGATTGTGGAGTCCCCATCCTCAGCTTTCCTTCCTTCCTTCCTTCCTTCCTTCCTTTCCTTCTTCCTTCCTTCCTTCCTTCCTTCCTTCCTCCTCCTCTTCCTCCCCCTGGGCACGCCGAGGTCTCCAGCCCCTTCCCCTCCCTCTTTAGCACCACCGTTATGACATAGCTGCTGAGTTACATTGAACCAGAGCAAGCCCAGCACCCGGTTCAAACCAACGGGGGGGGGGGCGCGCGCCTGGTGGGACACGCAGGGAGCCGAAACGTCCCGTAGAACTGGCAAGGGGGACGCAGACGTAATTAACGGTAATAGTGCGAGAGAAATAGGCAAAAAGAGAGCATTGCTGTGGCTGCCAGGGCTGGAGATCCAATTTCCCCACTAGATGGGGCTTGGTCTCTTGGCCGTAAAAGAAATTGGCAGCAACCTCCAGAGCCTCCCAAGCAAGAGAGAGAGAGAGAAGAAATTGTGTTTGCCGTGCCTTCGCTCCGCACGCCTCCTTCCACGCTGGCTGTGTGGATTCCAAGCCGCCTTGCAGCTTTTCAGCGTGCGAAAAGCTGATTGTCAACCCCAGCAAAATGTCGTTGCCTCTCCTTTTGTTCCTTCGCTTCCAATTTCTAATGTTTGTGTGTAGCTGGGTGAGGAAGGCCTTGGGAGATGGAGCAAAGAGACTAGGGGGCAGTCAGATAAGAGACAGCTGCGCCCACAACTACACAGAGAATGATACTGTATAGGAGACAGTGGGAGTTTTGTACTTTCAACCCGGCAAGATTCTGTTAAATGGAGCTTTATAATAAAGTGGAATTAGCTTATCGGGTCATAGGTCAATGAAAACCCAATCACCCAGGCCAACAGTATCTTTAAAAAAAATTAAAATCATGGCAACTGGACCAAAGTTTTATCATGTTTCTGTCTGATCTACCTGGTAAGACCGTGAGTTTGGGATGTAGAAGCCATGCTTTCTATTTCAGACTTTCCACTTCTACCCTGTGAGGTTTTGGAGAAGGGGCAAGGTTTGTGGCTAAATGCATGTGTGTGTAATGTTGTGTGTGTGTTAAATAATCACCAGCTTTTCCACCCCACAAATGTCTTTTAATAACTTCCCTTGCCGCTGTGCGATGCCGATCAAAATAGCTTCATCCTCTGTCTTGTCTTCTTCACCTTCTCCCTTCAGGATCCTTGAAGACCTCAGACTTCTGGAGAATGGACCATTCCATGAATGGCACCCTAGCGGAGAAGCACAGCCCCATAGATTACGGAGTCCAGATCAGGTTCATCAATGAGCTGAAGGAGCCCAGGAAATCCCAAAAGGTCCGCCCCAAGGCAGCCAAGCCAGGCTCCTACGGTGTAGCGGTGCGAGTCCAGGGGATCGACGGTCAACCTTTTGTGGTCCTCAACAGTGGGGAGAAAGGGGGCGACTCCTTTGGGGTACAGATCAAAGGGGGAAACAAATATGAGAGGCCAGCTCAGAGTCGGACTTTTGAGGAGACGTTTCCAGGCTCTCCCAGGGCTGTGTCTTCATCCAAGGATCTTTCAGGATCCATCAGCTCCGACTCGGATCTTCCCGAAAACCCATACGGGGCGAAACCTCCTCGATACGGCTCTCACTGTAGCACCTCGGATGAGGAACTAGGCCTACAACGAGGGCCCCAAGCAGATAGCTTGGACGGGGTTCGCACGTCCCGTAGCAACCTTTCCTCGGCTCCCCACAGCAGCTATCGCACACTGCCCCACAAAAAATCCATGGGGCAGCAGCACCTGCGGCGGACTCAGTCCCACAGCTCTTTGCTCATCCCCGACCCGAGTGATCCTCCGGAGCCGAGCCACTCTCCGACGAATAACTCGGGTTACGTTTCCCGGTCCTCCCCTTCAGGGATCCCAGAAAGGGGCACTGCTGCACGGGATCCCTCTCCCCCCAGGATCCCCAACCTTAGAGAACCCACATCCACCAGCTTTTCTGGTTTGCGGACGGTCCCCAAGCCCGTGTCCTCAGCGACGGACTCACCAGAGCCGACCCAGCCGGTCCGGACCAACAACGGGGACATCGACACAAAGCCGCTGTCCTCCGTGGACTCCTTGATCCACAAATTTGATGGAAAGGCCCTGCCGAGGGGCCGAGCCTCCCGCAGGACCCGGGTCTCCCCCGAGAGCCATCAGCGCTCACGGAGCCTCGACGGAAGGGGCGCTTACCACGATACGGCTGACGGACGGGAACGAGAGAGCGACGGGCGGCTGGGACATTTCAAAGAGGCAGCACAACAATCCTCAGCGACTAAGCCGCTCGTTTCGGTGAACGCCCCGGGCAGTCGGGGAGCCGCTGGTCAAGCGACGACGGAGAAGAAAGTAGAGAAGGCTAAGATGATCCAGGATTGGGTCAACAAGAGCCTGGAGGAGCCCGGGACGGAGAAACAGGCCAGAAAGTCAGTCCAGTCTGATTTGCAGGTAATTTTTCCGGACATCTTTGCTAGAGCCTCAGTTTCCCTCTCAGTCCTGAGTCTCGTGCTGTCCAACCACGGTGGGGAAAACCACGGTGCTTCCGAGGATGGGACTTGTAGTCTAGTAGCGTCCCTTCATTCTGGGAGGTGGATTACGAACCGCTGGTCACCACGGGGAGAAGCCGTCCCTCCCTGCCCATACGGCGGTCTCCAAAACACAGGGCGTCCTCGGCTTGCAATAATTCATTTAGTGACCGTTTTGGAGAAAGTAACTGAGGACCATTTTCCACACACCCGTCGCAGCCTCCCCGCGGTCACGCGATCAAAATTCAGACGCTGACCCAGACTTATGACAGTTGCCATGTCCCATGTGATCCCCTTTTGGGTTATTCTCTAACCAGAGACCTGGAGCAGAATCCAGCCAGGAAGACTCTCCCTGGTTGTGGACGATGGCTCTCTTCGGCCATCGACAGCCCTCCCCCCCCAGACCCCCTTTGACTCACCAAAGTTGGGTTTAATTCTTCCAGTTGAAGTCCACCCCGGACCTTCTGAGGGACCAGCAAGAAATGGCCCAGCCAGGAAGCAGCGAATACACCAAGGAACTCATCTACAGCATCCTGAAGGACAGGTAAACCCCGGGAGCTGGAGAAGGCTGGAGCTGAGACTAAACCTGGTTGAGTTTCTGGCCAGCCACAGGGGGATGCTTTTCCTCTTTCCGGCTTCCCAATTCCCATCAGAATCCTTAAACTCTCCCCATCCCAGTTCTAAATCCCCATCCCTGTTTTTTTCCCCCCAAAATCAGCCACTTTCCGGCTTTTAAATACGTTTTTTACAAATTTTTCCCTCTCTTCTCGGGCCTCCTCGGCGTCCTTTAAAGTTTTGAGGAATTTGAAACTGCCCTGTGGGATTACACTAGGGTTATCCCCCTGCCTCGGTTTCCCAGGACGTTTCTGGGAAACCCAGAGGCAGCCGGCCCCAAAAGCAGCTGCCTTTTTGGTACAATACCCCGGCATTGGGTAGACTCTCCCTAAAGCTGGAGGCTCTGTTGCGTCAGCAGCCAGCTTGGTAAGGTTCGATGGGACAGCTGCTTGTGAACATCGTTGGCAGTTCCTTAACCGGGGTTACCGCTTAGCAGGAGATGGTGGTTTAGTCAGGATAAGGCTGTACAAACCTTCCTTGGGGCGCTTTAGCCAGTTTTGCTGAATTTGTCGGCGTGTCAATTTCAGGAGCGCCGAAAGCGACGCCTCGGCGAAGCGAAAAACCAACCTCATCTTTGAGAAAATCCAGGGTCTTGCGGTAAGTCTTCTCTCCCCCACCCCACCCCCAAATACACACGATGCAAGACTCATGGTTGCTGCTGGCACAGGGGCATCCTCTTTGGAAGCCACGAGGACTAGCCACTTGACGCGAGGGTTTCTCTTAAGGAAACGGCCACTCCTGAGAATGCCTTCTTTTCAGTATGGAAGAAAATTTGACTTAAAAACGTTTTTGTTTCCCTGGCTGGGGAGGAAGGCCGCCCCTTCGTCGGAGCTGAGAGGGTCCAGTGTGGAGGTGACTGAACCGAAGCCGAGTGTGGAAGAACTGGACAGCCGGACCAAGGTGGATAAAATATTCTCTCTCTCTCTCTCTCTCTCTCTCTCTCTCTCTCTCTCTCTCTCTCTCTCTCTCTCTCTCT
>NW_015387626.1:290410-320287 GCF_001527695.2 Protobothrops mucrosquamatus
CCCGGCACGGCCTCCCTCCTCGCCCCCTCGAAATCCGGCTGCGGGAACTGGAGGAAGAATGCCAGCGACTCCGGGAAGCTTTTGAGAAGAAGAGCCGGGAGCTCCAGAGCACGGCGAAAGAGTGAGTGGGGGGCTGGCGGGCTGGGGGCGTCCGGTGCTGTCCCTCTCCCCCTTCCAGGCCTCCCCCCTGGGCCGGACTCCCTGGCCGGAAAATCAGGAGCGCTCTGGAGGGATGAATATTCTCAATATGGCTAGTCCTCGTCTCCAGAGTTCTTTTGCCTTCGATCAACGCCAGCTCTTCTTCCCTCCCCGGAAGGTTGAGAGACCTCCGAACGGTCAAGGAGCAGTTGGAAGCCAAGCTGACCGACCTCGAAGACCAGCTGACGGAGATGCAGAAGGCTCTGGATCGCTTCCAAGATCTCCCCTCGGGCAGCCTGGATCAGGACGCCTTGCTGAAGGTCAGTGGAGACACCCGAGTGGACGCGGCCGAAGCCCTCCGGCCAGGCCAGGCCCAGAAAGTGAGGTTTTTTTCTCTCTTTCTTGGTCTCTCCTCAGGAGCTGCTGGAGACCCGCGAAGACCTGGAGGAGATCTTGGTGGCCAAGCAGAAGCAGGAAGACCAGCTGCGCCAGAGGGAGCGCGAGTTGACCGCTCTGAAGGGGGCCCTGAAGGAGGAGGTGTCCAGCCACGACAAGGAGCTGGATCGGGTCCGGCAGCAGTACCAGCAGGACATGGAGCAGTTGCGACGCAACATGGAGGACGTGTCGCAGGTGAGTGGCCTGGTCTGCCGCCTCTGCAGGTGGAAGACTCCCAACACCTCACGATGAAGGAGTCTCACCCAACCTCTGGTTGACATGCTAGGTCTTTTCCTGCAGAGATCTTCAGGCGGGGAGGAGCATGGTATCTTCTGGCCTTCAAGAGAGAGGTGACCACTAGACCAAGATTTAGGCAGAGAAAGGGACGTCACTCCTTAATCTTGAATCTTTTGAGCACGGGAACTCAAAAGTCTCCCATCTAGTTCCCAGGATGTCTAGGAGTGAAATGTTGAGGGCCCCTGTGATTCTTCTCCAAACATGAGGTCCACCTTGTGTTTGAAGATCTGGAGTTGGGTTCTACCCCTTGGGTTTCTTCTGGGTAGGATCAAGCCAGCCTGGAGGCCGAGAGACAGAAGGTCAACTCTCTGGTGAGGACCCTCCAGACAGAGCTCCGAGAAAGCCAGGAGGAGGCCACTCACTGGAAGGAGACGTCCCAACGAAACAAGGAGGACCTCCGTAGTGTCAAACAAGAGTATGTTAAGTCACCTTTCTGGTCCATCATCTCCTCTGTAGACCCCACCCATCTTGGGCAGCTTTCCCTTTCAACCATCTTTAATCATCTTCAGGGGCTTCAAGCATCTCGGCTGGTTCTTCAGCCCTCGTTCACAAGATGGTTTTAATTATGGTGTGACGTTGCCTTTGACACCCCATCGCTGCCTTTAATTTGGCCGCTGTTGGGTTTCTGCCTCCCTTGTCGCTGATGCGTTGATGGCCTTCACCTCTTCCAGGCTGATGCAGGTCAAGGTGGAACGCGAGGAGTTTGAGGAGGACCTGAAGGAGAGCCGCGAGCGCTTGGCAGCCCTGCGGAAAGAGATGGACCAGATCCGGAACCGTTCGACGGACGCCGAGGGGCTCCATGAGCTAAGAAAGGTATGTTCAGCTGCAAAGACCCTCAACAAGGAACTAGACCAGCGTTGCTCAACCTCAGCCATTTCAAGACGTGTGGACTTCAACTCCCAGAATTCCCCAGCTTGCATGGGAGTTGAAATTCATAGTTGCTGAGGTTGAGAAACATTAAGATGGACCTCATAACTGTGTGTGGAAACATCACCTTGTTGGGACCTCCGATGGTGGTTGAAGAACTTCAAGTTCCATCATCCCTGATCACATTCTCTACACCCTACACCAGACTGGCCCTCTACACCTAATGGTCCTTCAACTTTCTGGGATGGCTCTGTCTCATTTTCTCCTCCTGCCAGGAGCTCCGTCAGGCTCGGGAAGAGCTGCAGGACATGGTGGAGGAGAAGGAGGACCAACACAAGGTCCTACGCCTGCGGGAGAGTGAGATTGTTGACCTGAAGGAAAAGCTCGAAGATGAGGTTGCTTCCCGTAGCCGGGACCTCGAGGGACTAAACGCGAGGTTCCAAGAGAAGATGCAGCAGCTCCAGAAAGACCACGAGGAAGCGTTTAAGGTAAGGGAGGACATTGGAAAGCCGATCTAGCTTTTCCAAACTGGTTCAGCGTCCAGCTTGGTGGTGAACCGAGATGGGAGAACCTGGTTGTCTTCTCCATCCCTTCCTCCTGTAGGCTAAGGCAGCCTTGGAAGGTGAGAGGGAGGCCACTGAGCAGATGCGGAAACTGGTGGAGTCCACCTTGAAGGAAAGTCAGGAAGAGAACGATGACCTCCGTCGTAGGATCTTGGGGCTGGAGACCCAACTCAAGGAATACTACCATTTTGCGGACAGCTGGCAAGACGTGGAGACCAGGCTGAAGGAGAAGATTTTCAAGTTGGAGGTACTGGAAGGAGAAGCGGTCAACTTCTCCGTTTCTCCTTTGAGTAGATGGTGCTCCATCTGTAGGCTCCATCTGTAGGCTCCATTTCTACTTTGAGTAGATGGTGCTCCATCTGTAGATGATGCTCCATCTGTAGGCTCCATTTCTACTTTGAGTAGATGGTGCTCCATCTGGAGATCTGATGAGGGGGTCTCTTGCCCAGATGACCTCCAAATCCAGTTTTAAGGTTCTCTACGTTTCCTTGAGCAGTAAAGGAGCTTCCTGCTTGGCTGGTCTCTTGGGTCCTGCCTCAGTTTCCCCTTTTTCCTTTCCTCCTCCTGCTCCCAGGCTGACCGCAAGCAGATGGAAGAGTCCGTGAACAACGCCGTGGATCAGGAGCAGGACTTGCTGCTGGCCAAAAGGTCCCTGGAGAGCCGGCTGGAGGAGGCCCAGCGTAGCCTCCATAAACTCACCCTGGAGCACCAGGACCTGAGTACCTCCTACCAGGAGGAGCTGAAGCAGAAGGAGATACTCAGGAGGGCCAAAAACGATCTGGAAGAGGAGAAGAGGTTGCTGGATAGAAGCATCGTGAAGCTGACCAAGGAGGTCAGTCTTGTTGGGGGGCATCCAATGGCTTCCCCCCCCGGGCTCAAAAACCATAGATTGAGGCTTCCTGAGATGCCACCTTGTAGACACAGGTGGGACTCGGCATCCCAGGTCTGCCACCTCCCTCTTGGGCATCCTTCAGTTCATGGAAGGATGGGGCCAAACCCATCCTGTGGTGAAACTGGGTGTCCTCTCCTTCTCCAGCTGAAGCAGATGGCCGAAGAGTCTCACCAGGCCCTCTCGGACTTGCAGTCCCAGCTGGAGGACTACAAGGAGAAGTCGCGCAAGGAGATCAGCGATTCCCACAAACAGGCGAAGGACCGGAACGTGGAAGTGGAGAAGATGCAGTATGAATTGGGGAGATCCCAAGACGAGGTAGGTAGGAAAGATCTGTCTGTCTGTCTGTCTTTCTCGTCTGTCTGTCTGTCTGTCTGTCTGTCTGTCTGTCTGTCTGTCTCTCTCTCTCTCTCTCTCTTTCTCTCTCTCTCTCTCTCTCTCTCTCTCTCTATCTATCTATCTATCTATCTATCTATCTATCTATCTATCTCTGTGTATATCAGGGGTAGTCAGCCTTGGCTCTTTTATGACTCATGGACTTCAACTCCCAGAATTCCTGAGCCAGCACAGCTGGAATTCTGGGAGTTGAAGTCCACGAGTCATAAAAGAGCCAAGGTTGACTACCCCTGGTCTATATCTATCTCTCCACCTTTCTCTCATCTAGCTGTCTATCTCTCTGTGTCTATATCCCTCTCTTTCTCTCTCTCACTCTTGGCTGTCTCTATCATCTATCTATCTATCTATCTATCTATCTATCTATCTAAGTCTGTCTGTGTCTGTCTGTCTGTCTGTCTATCATCTATCTATCTATCTATCTATCTATCTATCTATCTATCTATCTATCTATCTATCTATCTATCTATCTATCTGTCTATCTGTCTATCTGTCTATATCTATCCGTCCGTCTATCTATCTATCTATCTATCTATCTATCTATCTATCTATCCATATCTATCCGTCCGTCTATCTATCTATCTATCTATCTGTCTGTCTATCTGTCTATCTGTCTATATCTATATCTCTGTCTCTATATATCTTTCTCCTATCTGTCTCTCTCTCTCTCTCCATCTCTCTCTCTCTCTCTCTCTCTCTCTCTCTCTCTCTCTCTCTCTCTCTCTCTCTCTCTCTCTCTCTCTCTCTCTCTCTCTATCTATCATCTATCTATCTATCTATCTAATCTCTTAATCTCTGTATCTATCCATCCCTCCTCCTTCTCTTCTCCTCCCCAGCTGCTGCGTCTCCGGCAGGCCCTGCAGGACAGCCAGGCCGAGCGAGACAACGCCCTCCTGGACAAGGAGCTCCTGGCCCAGCGACTCCGCAACCTGGAGCAGGAGATGGAGACCAAGCGGCGATCCCAGGACGATCGATCCCGGCAGGTCAAAGCCTTGGAGGTTTGTACGGCCTCTGAGCGGATCCCGCTCTCTCTCCTTTTGGGCGTAGCTACGGCTAGTCCTCAACTCACAACCAGGGTTGGGACCAGAATATCCGTCACTAAGTGAGACAGAGGTGAAGGAAGTCCTGCCCGATTTTACAGCTCGTTTTGCTGCCATTATTGCTTCCACCCACCACCAGAGGGCAGCGTTTGCTCTCAAACTAGCCTCCTCCCCTTTGATTAAACTCTGCCCAGTTTTTGCAATAAACCCAATTAATTTTGCCTGCGTTTCTTTCCCAGAAAAAAAGAAAATGCTGGGGACGACATTTTTCGTACTGCAAAACTTTGCATTTTTCTAGAAGGAAAATGAAAGATTTTTCTTCCCTGTTAAGGAAAGCAGCCAGTTCCAGAGCAGGAAAAAAAAAAGACTGGTTCATTGGATCAAACCCAACATAAAGCAGAGACTTTTTCAACTCTGTTTTTTTAAGCGCCTGGTGGATCCAGGAGGGTCCCTTGCTAAGCCCGTCCCTGTGTTTGCAGGATAAAGCCAAGCGCCTGGAAGTGGAGCTGGATGAGGAACACAATTCGGTGGAGCTTTTGACCGAGAGGATCAACCGATCCAGAGATCAGGTGAGCCCCGTTCGGCATGGAAAGCCACAAAAATCCTGATCAGTAGAAAGTGGGTATCTTGGTGGTTGCAAAACACGGAATCTTTTAGCCATTTTATGGGAAATACCCCCCAAAATCTCACGCGCTGCACATTATTTGGACCTGAAAGTTAATTTATCCCCTTCGCTGCCTTGTTACCGTCATATTTTAGACTTTAATGTCATTCCAGAATCAGTCGGACAAAACGCCTGGCCTGCCGCTGGTTTACAAGCAATAAAAGAAAAATATCTGGCTTGCATTACACCGGCGGGCTTCGGCGTCTACCGCTCAGCCTGTTTTGTGCAAAATCTGCAGGGCCCGTCAAAGCAGATGGAGGCCGTGTCTGTCAACGTGTTTAAATCCCTTCTCATCCCCTCCCGGCCCTTCCCGGTGCTGTCAGGGCCTATATTTACTTTTCTGCAAGGCTTTCATTTCCCTGCGTTTTACAGCGTTGTCACCCAAGTTGTTTGGGGAGGGGAAAAAAAATCAGAAAAAACAAAAAAACAAGCATAATATGTAATTACTAAGATTTGCCAGCGTCTAGACAATTTTTTAGCGTAAAGGGAGGGCTGGGCTGGGCTGAAGATCCAATGCATTTGCAACGTAAGCGGGATTCGAACTGGGGACTCCCTGGTTCCCAGCTCAGGTTTTTGCCTGCCAAGGGGGGCCCAGTTGTTGCGTTAACGGGGGCTAAAAGAAAGCCGGCGGATGGTTTTGTGCGAGATTGGCGCAAGAAAACAGGTCTAGTAATACTTTCTGGGTCCCAGCAAAACCTCCCCATCCAGGCGCAGTATATCACCACGCGTTTTCAGTGGGCACCCTGCTGTCCTGGAGGAGGCTTCCTTGATTCCTTGGACTGCTCTTTCAGGACCGGCCTTTGACCCTTATCGGTGTCTTAATTTGAACGGAGCCTCAGTGTGCGGGAGCAGTCTACCTTTGAGCAGAAAACGGCTGGGAGATCGTGGTTTTGGGGAGGCGTCTGGTCAACCAGGATGGGCACCCAGTGGCCAGATTAAGTTTATGCCCTCCCCCTTTTTTCTCTCTCCTCCCTCCCTCCCTCCCTCGGAGATCGACCAACTACGAGCTGAGTTGCTGCAGGAGCGATCCGCCCGCCAAGATCTGGAGTGCGATAAAGTTGCTTTGGAAAGACAGGTCAGTTTAGCTTCTCCGTAGACCCAGAGTCGGCCTCCTCCTTCGCAATTTTTCGGTGCTAAGGTTGCAATTTTTTATTTTTATTTTTGCTCAGGAGTTGGTCTCTTTATCTGCTTTTTTGTGGGGGAAAAAAACCACCAGGAATTCAGAGGGGCTGGCTTTTTTTATTCCTGCACTACAGCAATAAAATTCTCATCATTGCTGATGCAAAAAAAGTCTCTTTTTTTTTCTCCACCCTCTCCATGCGGTAGATCAACCCCTGCAAGTCTGAACTGGCAGGAGGATGTTTACAGCCCTTAAGAGGTTCAATGCAACTCTTTAAAAGGAAAAAAAAGCCAATTTTCAACCCCCCTTTGTTCCATCTGGCCCTGGTTCACTGCAAAAAGAAAATAATGGCTGTTATATAACTCAGGAGACGAAGAAGAGATATATATATATATATTCCCCTTCTTTACCAGGCAGAGAAGAATCGCACAATCTTACGATTTGATTTTAGGCTCGCTGTTTGTAACCAGGACACGTCCTGACTCGGCCAAAATTTTCACGTCATCTGACGTGGCCACCTGTGCATTTTGCAGCCTCTGAGCACGTCTTGATTGGCCAGCGGGCTCCACTCGGTGGAACGACTTTGGATAACTCGAGCCAGTGAGCCCGGCTGCGCCGAGCAAAATAACATTTGATTTATTTATCACACTTTTCTTTTTTTTGAACGGCCCATTTTCCTCACAGAGGGATGGGAGATCCGTGTGGTTTAGGAGGAGGGGAAAAATAGATTTTTGGGGAAAGAATCACCCCCACTTCCTTGATTTTTCAAGGAGGCGCCTCTGCCTTCAGGTTGGGGTCGTCTTGCAAAAAAATTCTGTTTCCGTAGAGAGAGGAAAAATAAGTCTTGTCGTTTTTGTCTGAAATGGTGCAGGGTTTCCTGCCTGAGCAGGGGTTGGACTAGATAACCTCCAAGGTCCCTTCCAACATTCTTCCTTCCTTCCTTCCTTCCTTCCTTCCTTCCTTCCTTCCTTCCTTCCTTCTTTCTTTCTTTCTTTCTTTCTTCTTTCTTTCTTTTTTCCTTCTTTCTTTCTCTTTCTTTCTTTCTTTCTTTTTTTTTCTTGTTGTTGTTGTTGTTGTTTTGTTGTTGTTGTTGTTGTTGTTGTTATTATTATTATTATTATTATTATTATTATTATTATTATTATTATTATTATTATTATTATTATTATTCAGAAAGTGTGGGCTGTCCTCGGGGGGGGGATGAAATCTTGGCTCCCCTCCTGATTTTAGCGTTCTCCCATCTTGGAGAAACGGAAACGGTGCTGGGGGTTTGAGCCGTCGTCCTTCCCAGGTGGACTAGACTGAAAAAAACACAGCCAGATAAAGTTAATTCTGTTTTATTGTAAGGCCACATTAACAGAAACTTGTAAGTCTGAAAGTGTTTCCTGCTCTTCTTGGCCAGAACAAGGACCTCAAAAGCCGGCTGACCAGCAACGAAGGTCTGCAGAAACCCAGCGTCAACGTCTCCCAGCTGGAGTCGCGGATCCAGGACCTCCAGGAGAAGCTGCTGATGGAAGAGAGGTAGGCCACCCCTGCGGCGTTTGGAACCACTGAAAAATATTTCTCCAGCAGCCACCCAAGGGGATCACCCGAGGCCAAGTCCAGGAGAAAAGAAGTCCTCACAACTGTATGGGATTTAATTCCCTAAAGTAGCCACTTTGTCACAAAGCCCAAGGATGTGGCTTCTCACCTCTCTGTAATCATTGCCTGCTCCGGTTCACACGTGATAAATCTGTGTGGTTGGTCCTGGGAAGCTTCCCAGGACCACATCCAGCTTGAAACATGGGTTGGCCTCCTTGGGGCCATTTGTCCGGTGGCTGGGAGGGCCTGGGAATGACGTGGCCGCTGTTCCTACAGGGAGAAGACTGTCCTACTCTCCTCCAATCGGAAGCTGGAGAGGAAAGTGAAGGAGCTGAGCATGCAGATTGACGAGGAGAGGCAGCAGGTCAACGACCAGAAGGACCAGGTGAGGACCTGGCAAGGGGTGGCTCCCCTGCTCTTCTCCTCCTGGGAGAGCCGTGTCCAAACTCACGAATGAGGCTTGGAAAGGATTCGATCCCCAGCAGCTGAAAGGGGATCCCCTGAGATGGGGATCAAGGAACTGGCCATCTGCTCAAGATCTGAAGAAGGTAGGATGGTTGAGTGTCGCTTTGGGCCAAGTCATCTCTGGTGTTGGCTTAAGGTGTGGTGTCCACCAGGCGGGATGGCTCGTTCAACCCCAAACCAAGCATTGCTTAGCGCGATAGACAATCACAGCCTGCTGGAGGCCCATAATTCCCACCACAGGCCATCTGACTCGTTGATGCAGAACTTCCTGGTCCTCCAGAAGTGACCCATCTGAGAACCTCGGCCCAAGAGCATGCTGGGAATTGTAGTTTCAGCAACCATGGGCGAGGGAGGTAAGGAGTCTCCAACCCACCTCTCCGCTTCGGGGGCCAACTCTCACCCTGGGCGCTTTCTTCCCCTCCCTTGCCAAGCTGAGCCTACGGGTCAAGGCGCTGAAGCGGCAGGTAGACGAGGCCGAGGAGGAGATCGAGCGGCTGGAGGCGGCCCGCAAGAAGGCCCTGAGGGAGCTGGAGGAGCAGCACGAGAACAGCGAGCAGCTCCAGAGCCGCGTCAAAGCCCTGGAGAAGGACCTCTGGTGAGCAGAGTGGGCCACTGGGGCTCCACCTTTCTTGGGCGCCTGTCCATCCGCCCACCGACCTGTCTGTCCATCTGTCTGTCCATGCATCCATCTACCTACTACCTGTCTGTCACCCATCCATTCATCCATCAACCTACTTGGCTGTCCATCATTGGTCTGCCTGTCTTTCCACCCACCACCCATCTAGCTACTTGTCCATCTATCCATCCATCCATCCATCCATCATCCCCTCTCCATATCTCCATCCATCCATCCATCCATCCATCCATCCATCCATCTATCTTCCTGCTTGGCTGTCCATCATAGATCCGTCTGTCCATCCACTTTCCTACCTGCCTACTTGTTTATCCCTCTGTCCCTTCTTCCATCCATCCATCCGGAAGGGATGGATCACCTGTGTTCCCACAGGCTGAAAGCTGTAGTAGGTTCTTTAACCACCTCAATTTGAAGCACCCCCCCCCCAAAAGGCAGCTCCAGGGCTTCACCACTCCTGGGTTAAAATGGAAATCTGTTGGGCTTGCAGACAGAACCTCCATGCGCAGGGGCAGTGTATCCCAGACTATCTGACCACAATTATATTTGGAAGCCGATAACGTCGGACCTTCCCTTCCCTGAAAAATATCTCCCTCCCTTTCATGCCCAAGAGGGTGTCCATCGTCCTGGTTCCCCCGCTTGACCAGCCCCCCCCTTTGTTTTTTGCCTCCAGGCGCAAGGCGGCACGCTCGACAGCCGAGTCCTCTCTCCGGGATGACCAGCTGAGTTCAGATGAAGATTTGGACAGCGCTTACGGCCCGTCCTCCATCGCGTCGCTGCTGACGGAAGGAAACCTCCAGACCAGCTCCTGTTAAGGCCCTCTGTGGGGTTGGTTTGGATGCTCTCTAAGGATCCCCCAGGAACTTTGCAAAGCCCACGGTGGGGTGGGATCCCTGCCCCAGAGGGGGAAGGTTTCTCCCCAGTGGGGGCTCCAAAGCAACCGACCCCTTGATTTAAAAAAAAACCAGAACGAAGGGAAGATTTTTTATTTTCGGTCGCGACGGGAAGGAAAAACAGAGCTGCAAGTCTCTAAACGAAAAACTGAGTGTTATTTAGGTGGTTTTTTTTAATCTGGTTCTCAGGGCATTGACGAGTGATTAAATAACAGAGCCTCCTTTTAAATATATACATATATATATATATATATATGTTTTGTATATAGGGCCTATAAATGTACGTGCATCGGGTTGCATGGAGACGGAGACGGGCGTGCGCTAATATTGCAGAACAATCCAGAACGGTGAAAATGGCGTTGCATGGAATTGAAACGACAGGGGTCTTTCTTCCCCCTGGCCTGTTTGAGTCCCTCTGGAAGAAATATTTGCAAGTTTCCCCAACTGTCCTTTTCCTGCACTGGCTCGGCTTGTGTTCCTCCCCCAGAAGTCTCAACCAGAGGTGGCCTTCCAGATGTGTCTGAATCCCAAATCTCCTTCAGACCCGCTGGCTGGATAATCTAGTGGCAGGGAGTTCCACGGGATCTGGAAGACAGCTGCCCCCTCTCCTGACTTTTTCCTGCTCTGTTTTTCTCTTGCCTTCGTTCAAAGGAGTGCCTTTCCGACCTTCTTCCCCAGGAAAAAAAAAAAAAAAGATAATTTTCAGTGGACAACTAGAGGCCACGTAGACCACCCCACTAAGAAGCGGTGAGCAATTTTGGCATACACACACACACACACACACACACCCAGGAGGGTGAATCCTTCTCTGGCCAATCCCTGGTGTTTTCTTACCGTTAAACCAGCCAGGAGTAGATCAAGGATTGTGGAGAGTAGCAAAAAGCAGAACCGGTTGTGCTTCCATCCATCTTACACTCAGATTGATGACAAAAATCAAATTTATGCAAACACCCCACCCCCCACCCCCCAGATTTAATCTGCAGCTTGTGTGTCTTTATGACTTGGGATGTGCTGTACAGACAACATCTTGTTTTCTGGCTTGAAAAGATTCAAATAATTGTCATGAAATTGCCCCTCCACAAAAGGGCCTGTCAGAGGCTTTCCGCAATTTGATATTTGGGAACAACAAGTCCCATCGTCCATTCCTCCAAGCCCACAGGCCGATGGGACTCGGAACCGACGTCCGGAGGGCACCTGGTTGCAGAAGACCCCCTCCTGAAGACACCTGGGAAGGTGGTCATATCTCCCCCGTTAGAAGGAAAGTTGTGAAAATAAAACAACACTGCAGCAGAGTCAAAGTCCAATTCTGCTGCAAAAGCTGCTGGGTTCGGCAACCTATCCGAGAAGAGGGAAAAACAACAACCCATTTTTACTATTCTCTCCTTTAACTGGAGCACCACCCAGCCTCTCTTTCGGAGGCAGGACCGCAGTTTGGGTGCTAAATTGGCTATTTTCAAAGCTTTTCTCCGTCTCTCCCGTTGGAGAACGTCCCGGTTGCAGCAATGAAGTTTTCCCCTCCGGTGTTTTTCCAACCCTGAGTTGTGTGTTTTCATGGCAAAGAGGCAAGCCATCCACCGCGGCATGTCGACAGCTCCTTGGCATCGCTGTGTGATCTGGATTCCTGTCTGGTGAGGCAGGTTTTCAACCTGCCAGTGAGCTGGCGGAGAAGAATGTGGCTGTTTTGTAAACTCCTGCAGCGTTACCAAATTTATGTTTTTTCCCAAGGGCTGCTTCCTCCGTTTTCTCTCCTGGAGCCCACCTCAGGGTCTGCAAATATCACCTCTCCAGGCCACGCCTGGCACCAAGTGCCTTATTGTCAGAGCAGAAGGACACTTTTTGTGTTTGTGTGTGTTTTTCCCACCTGGTTGGCCGGGAACGTGCTCGGAAACAACACAGATCCCTATCTCAGTGCAGGCTAAATTGTAACTTGGGTTGTGTTCCCAAGAAGCCAAGTATCGAAGCATAAATGGGGTTTAAAAGACCCAAGAGACCAAAAACAGAAGGATGGAGAGCCCAAATGCCGCCTGCTCCGTTTGCAGGTTGATAGTTGTGAGACCGGCAACTCGGCTTTGACACTGGAGGTAAACTGGACCTTATTCAGATATGACCTTGGAGGGAAAAAAAGTCAACTTTTTTGAGCTCTGACTAGTTGAGCTGAATCCTGGGGGGAGATGGACCCCGTATTAGCCCTCACCATTCTGATTCCTAAGTCTTCAAAGTTGCCAAAGTTGGACGCTCTTGTTTTAAGCCATTGCTGGCAATTCCGCTTCTGCAAACAACAATTAATTGGATTAAATCTGGAATCCAGATCAGTAGGAAATATTGGGGGCTTCATCAAGGAACGGTGGGCCTCTGGAGATTTTCCCAACGAAACCAACTTTATCCACAAGCCCAGCTCCAAAGCTTTCCATTTATTTCATTGCCTACTTGTATTCTTTTTATTGCAACGACACCAATAGTTCACGGAGAGGGAAAAAAAAAAACCTTGAAGTTTGAGCCGAGACTGTGAGCTGTACAATTTTAAATTCGCTGCTAATGCAATCCGGGCTGAATTTTAAGAATGGGCCATTTTTAATTTCCTGGAGCTTTATTATATATATATATATATTATTTTCTGGTCTCGAACGAAAATCAAAAACCCTTGTATGTTGATTTTTTTCAAATAAAAGAGCTATATTTATCGAATTGCTCAGCCACTGCTCCTTATTCTTGGGCTTGGAGTCGTGTCCTTGCTGGATTAGAAGCTGGAAAAGGATTTCCCATCGTAAGAGAATTTGAGATTTTTTCCCCCCTGTGCTTATTAAATTTTCTTTTCTTTGGGGTTAATTGCAAATGTTTTCACACGGCCAAGAGGCCTCTGATTCTACGTCTCCATCCCGTAATGTCTCTTCTGCATTTCCACATTTGGCATCCTTTCCCACATTTATACAATTCTAATTTTGTACAACATCATTTGATTCCAGAGAACATTTTCTGCCTCTAAAACTTTTTCTCTTTGTAATACCCAGATATTATCTGAGTCCCCACCCTGCAGCTATCTCTGGCAAATCCACTTTATCCTCGCCACAAATATTTTTATCTGCCGCTCCGTTTTTATCACTCGCAGGTGGCTTTTCATTCACCGCCTCCCTTTGAGGTTTCTGGCTGAGCTTCACGGCAACCACACAAAAAAGTATTAAATTCCCATTTTCCCACCCAATTTCCCGGCCATCCTTTTATCCGCGAGTTGTTCTCAGAGCAAAGTTGCTGATGTAAAAATTCGCCTTTGCAGAAAAGAGCTGTTGAGTTGTGCACCCAAGTCTACAAAACACAGGTGTTGTTGTGATGTTTTTGCATTCAGAAAAGATTTTTTTTTTAAAGTTGCATTCATATCCTGAACAAAACCATCCTCAGTTTGACTCCTGCCTTGAGTTTGGTGTCTCAAACTCTGCAATTATTTGTTTTATTTATTAGATTTTTTTTTTTTTAATCCCACCGTTATATGATTTGGCTTGGTCTTTCCGAGCGTTGTGTCTTGATTTTCCCTTATTTCGAGATCCGGTCTGGCTTACTAACCATGGTTTATGGGCTGAAACCATAATCAAGCCATCTTTGACCTTAAACTAACCTCCCAAGCCAGCTTGTGCCTCTGAGAATGGGCAGAGTTCTTGTGCTGGGTGCGGGTGAGAGAAAGAGGTGCCTTGTCTTGAATGGGGTGGATTGAGGCAAGATAACAAAATAACAGAGTTGGAAGGGACCTTGGAGGTCATCTAGTCCAACCCCCCCTGCTCAAGCAGGAAGACCCTGTACCATTTCGCTCTTCTTAAAAAACCTCCAGTCTTGGAGCACCCACAACTTCTGGAGGGAAGCCCTTCCACTGATGCCCTCAAGGGTTCCCACTTCCCATTCCTGCTGCTGACTCACAACTGGCTACACGAGACCCGTGGCCTCGGTTTCCCTTCTGTGAAACACAAACAGAAGTGAGTCATGCGCAAATGCATTCCTTCCCGGATACATTGGTGAACTTTGGGGCTGGGTGTCAGACGCTTTAAGATGCCAGCTTTAATCTACGCAAGAGAGAATTCCAGATTTTTTTTCCTTCCCTTTTCTTAAGCCGCTCATTAGGCTGAAACCATCATTCCACAGGTGGTGGGGAGGAAGACTGACACCTGTTTGGGTGGTTTCCTTTTTTTCCTTTGGGCAGGAAAGAGGAAAAATAAATGCTTCCTTCTTCATTCTTGGCTTTGATGAATTAAAGACGGGGAGAAAAAAAATTCCTGCAGAAAAATGACGCGCCAAATTCTTTTTCAGCTATGTGTGTCGTTGAAATTTTTAAACAAGGAGATTAAAAACGAATGCAAACTAATGTAAAGAAAAGAGGGGAAGGGTGTAAAGCCCCTAAATCAAAACCCTCGTATGTTGATTTTTTAAAATAAATGTTTATAATAAAAGGGGGAAAAAGTTGAAGCGAAAGAAAACGATAACGTAGAAATGGCTTCCCATCTTTGCAGCGGTTATAAGTAAAAAAAAAAGTTTAATTTTTTGTTTTGAAGTTACATTCTTTCCATCATCTCTCCTGCCTATCACCCAATGACAAGTTCTTTATTTTTATGCAAAAAAGTGCATAAAAAGGATGCAAGGGAATTCCAAAGGAAAATGGCATTTACACCTAGAATCTGAAGTTACACCCAAAGAAACGGAGGCCAAAAAACCCCCCCAAAACTATTTTATGCCCTTCAAATGAATCTTAATTCATAACATCGATACATTAATTGATAAAAATTAATAAAAATTTGGCGCTTTGAGAGGGGACCAAAAGATCTAATTAGATCTAGATCTATCCACATTATGAAATGGAGCCTCCATGTATAGGAGCAGTGTATCCTTGCCGGTTAGAGCCCAAACGAAAGGTCATTGTCCTCACATCCTGCTGGCAGGCACACAAGTGTTGCCCCATTAGCCATTTCATCACTTTAGATCACTTTGTTCTTTATTTTAGAACAGAAGCACCAGGTAAATTCTGCAACAGATTTAAGGACTTCCTTGTGCATCCTCAACCTGTTGGGGACGTGTCCTTGTCAGTTTCTCCCCCTCTCGAATTTCCCCTAAGGCCTAAAGCCCAAGGCAGCCCAGGTGACTCACAGCTTTCGACAAGGCAGGATAAGAGACTGGAAGGGGTCATTGCCCTCCTTTCACCTGCTTACACAAGTGTGTGTGTGTGTGTGTGTGTTAAGACACACAGATTGCCTCTGTGTCAAGGTTGGGAACTAGGGCAGTTTGGATGCCAGGCCTTGCAGTGAAGATTGAAATGCTTGTCTTTGTGTTTGTCTCTTGTTTGGAAAGTCATATTTTGGAAGGAGGAGAAGAAGGGAGGATGAAGGAGAAAGGAGAGAGAGGATGAAGGGGAAGGAGGAACAGAATGAGGAGGAGAAAAGGAGAAGAGAGGATGGAGAGGAAAAACTGAACGAGGAGGAAGAGTAAAAGAGATGATGGAAAAGGAAAGATGAAGAGGAGGAGAAGAAGGAAGAAGAAAGAAAAAAAGAAAGAAAGGAAAAGAAAGAAAGGAAAAGAGAAAGAAAGAAAAAGAAAGAAAGGAAGGAAGGAAGAAAAAGATCAAACCAGTTACCTATAAATTCTGTCAATTATCTCCCCCTTTTAGGCATCTGGACAGAAACCTATCCTTTCCACTTTCCTACCCATAATAATCGGATGCACAGATTTTGGAAGGGGGGGGACCCCTCTCCTTTCCTTCCTTCCTTCATTCCTTGTGGTTGGAGAAGAGCCACCTTAGCTAAAAAATAAAATAAAATAAAATCAGCATCTTGGCCCAGCCCCAGTTTTTATTTTAAGCTTTTAATCTCCTGCCTTCCCATCAAAGGGGTCCGTCGGCCCAGCTGCTTCCTGGCTTTCCCGTCTCCGGCCAGCCTCGCCCAGGTGGTGATAAGGAAAAAAACCTCTCCTCTAATTACTCAGCAAAATCGGCTCCTTCCCACTCCAGCCCTGTTATCTATCGGTCCTGTGAACTCTGCCGAAGGAGGGTTCAAGCCACCCGTTTAATCTGGCCTTTCGTCATTCAGTGCCACTTCCTTCTCCTCCGCGGCCTCCCCTGTTTCCTTCCTCCCATCCCGCTTTCCCAAAGCCCCCGAATTCAACCAGGGGCCAAAAGATTCTCCTCCAGAAAAAACAGTCCAGTTGCAGTCGTCGTTAGCCACGCGGTCATTAAATGAACCCGGGTTGCCCCATTGATTTTGCTCACAAAAGGGGATCACGTCACACACACACACACACACACACACCAGGACGCTGCGACTGTCCATACTACGAGTTGGTTGCCAAGCCTCTGAGTTTTGTTCACGGGGCTGTCCGGATGCCGCGACGGTCGTAAGAGTGAAAAAAAAAAATGTCCTAAGTCTGGGTTGATTTTTTCAGGCCTGTGATCACTTCAAACAGTCACTAAATGAACCGTTATAAGTCGAGGACTGCCTGCAGCGTTCTCCTCCCTGCTCTGCTGAGAGGGCAACCCCACGTTGGGCTGTTTTGCAGCAAGGCAAGTTGCCGTCCTTTTTTTTGCAAAGGAGATAAAAGTTTGCGTTGGGTGTCACTGTGTTGCTTCCTTAGTTACCTGGGGGGGGGGGGAGAAGGAGGCATCTCTGCCCAGTCTGGGAAGCCCAACCAGCTGCTCCAGCCACTGGTCCCTGCTGGGCAAACAGGTGCTGGAGGAGGAGGAGGAGGGCAAGTGCAGGTCCTGCCGACGGGGATGAGCTCACCACCTAGGAACGTAGCAATTACGGCATCCCTAAGAGGAGGCGGAGGCGGCCGAGCGGCACACCTGGACGCACCGGGATGGAGAGGTGGCAGCAGGACCGGCTGGGCAGCTTCGGAGGGCAGGTGAGAAGATGGTGGTGCACGGGGGCCCCGAACCTGCGAGAAGCCGAGGGGCTCTGGGACCGACACAGGAGGCTCTCCCTGCCGGCTGCAGCCTTGAGAAGCCGGCTGGGACCCCCCCTGGCCGGTCCTGCCAGGGGGGAGGAGGAGAAAAAATGGAGGTGCATCCAGGTGAGTCTCAAGCAGAGCATCGCTGGAGAGAGAGAGACGGTGTGTCTTTGAAGGCAGGAAAGGACCTTTCTGCCAATTTCTGGCAGCCAGGTCGGCAGCTGGCAGCCTCTCGGCCCAGCCCGGCCTCTTTGGGGCCAAGACGGGGAAAAAAAAGAGAAAGGAATCATTCAAATGATGTCTTTTGCATCTTTGTGTTGTTGTGCTTTTCATTGGCTGATGTCCAAACAGGCTTTGCTCTTCCCTTGGTTTCCCGGATCGGCATTTGATCCTGAAAATGGAGCCTCCCAGAGCAGCGCAGTCTATCCAAAAAGTCCAAACCCTGCAGAGCTTCTTGCCTTTCCCCTGGCTGTTTTCCCCCCCCCCCAAAAAAAACATGCTCTCCCTGCCTGTTGATTTGACGCTTGGTTCTGCTTGCTTGTTTGCTGCCAAAGTGTCATTACTTCCACATCTGGTAGGAGAAACGACACCAAGGCAGGTAGGACAGCCTGATGGGCGAAAATACACGCCGTCGAGGAGGTTTTGAGTTTTCCGAACTCTTCCCCGGCTCTCTTACAACAGTCCTGAAAGGAAAATAAACAACGCAACGGCCTTTCAGTTGTTGTTGCGCTAGGATTCTCACAACCCACGTTTTTTTTCGGAGGGAGAACAGACTGCTGGTTATTCACATCCGCTACTGTTGTGAGAGCAGCTGATTTAAAAGTTCATAGCGGGATAATTTGCCTGACATTTAATCCGTTCCTCGTCGGTGAAATAAATTTGCATTTTGGCAGACCTGCCACACAGTTTTTCAAATAGCCAGGAAAAAGGGTGACGGTAAACGTAAGAAAAGTTTAGGCAACTATTTTTTTTTGCGATAGGATAGGGTCTCCTGCTTGAGCAGGGGGTTGGACTAGAGGACCTCCAAGGTCCCTTCCAACTTTGTTATTCTGCTTTTTTCCTTCCTTCCTTCCTTCCTTCCTTCCTTCCTTCCTTCTTTCCTTCACCACTGGAGGATTTTAAAAAGAGATTGGACAACCATTTGTGTAAAATAGTGCTTGAGCAGTGGGTTGGACTAGATGACCTCCAAGGTCTCAACTCTGTCATTCTGTAATTCTGTGAGGGTCTCCTGCTTGAGCAAGGGGCTTGACTGGAAGACCTTCTGTAAAGGTCTCCTGCTCGACCAGTGGGTTGGACTAGAGGACCTCCAAGGTCCCTTCCGACTCTGTTGTTCTTATTTGGCTAAAATCCCAACAATTAAAGGGGGAAAAAAAACCCCTGTCTAGCACCCCTTGATCGTGCCTCTGTTTTGCTCAAAAGGTTCAACCCCCCCCCCCACTAATAACATGTATATACAGAAAATTACAGCCCCGTTCATAACAACCCACAAATCAGCTGCCTTTAGATGCCTCAAGGCAGGACACAACATCTGTAAGAGAAAACAAATTTTTGGACAGGTTTGGAAAGCAAATTCTGCTGCGTTTCCAGGGGGAAACTTCTCTGCCACAGAAAGGGATGAGGGCCTTTCGATATTTCTCCATTTTTTAAAACCGTTCTGAAGGCCGTGGTTCCCCTTGACGTGCGTCAAGCCGTTCGCAAGCGCAACACGACAACGCACACGCACCGAATCCAGTTGGACCCGTCAGACGAGTTGTTGCTATACACACTGTTCTCTTGCCTCACTTTTGGATAGAGGCAGCCCAACGCCAAAATAGGTCAACACACATTTGTTGCCTCCGGCGTACCTCGTGGGGGGACAATTAAGCGGAGAGAATGGGGGAACCAAAGGCAGTCATTTGGGGAGCGAGTAGCCGGATTTACGCCTAGTAGGCAGCCCGTGGTGTAGCTCGGTGGCTTTACAAGCAGTCCTCGGCTTACGCCGGCAATTGGTTTTGTGCATGCGATGAAAAAGGAAATCTTGATTTTGTTTTTGCTAATTGGATGGGTTTATTGTTAGGGAAACGGTTTGCACACCCCGTTGTGTAAAAGTAAAAAGTTGTGATTTTCTATTACTTTTTTGAATTTCTCTTTGTATTTTATATTTTGACAAACCAATAAAACTACCTTTACGAGAATGGAGGCCACAATTTCAGTCGTTAAGCAAATCTTTGCCCCCATTTCACCACCGTTCTGCCCATGGTTGTTAAATGAATCGCTGCGATTGTTAAATTAGTAACAAGGTTGTTAAGTGAATCTGGCTTGACTTGGCTTGATCACGGGACCCAGGGACACTGCGACCGTCGTAAATAGGAGTCAGTTGCCCAGCGTCCAAATTTTGATCATGCGACCATGGGGGAGGTTCAACGGTCGTAAGTGTGAAAAACGGTCACAAGTCCCTTTGTTCAGTGCTGCTATCTTCCAAATGGTCACGCCTGAACAGCCATGATTGGCTTGGCACGTCACACCAAACTGGGTTTGATGCCTCGGTTGCCAAGGGGTGGGCGTGTGCCCCACAGAGCCACAAACCTTGGTTTACAAGCTGCAGAGACAGCCCAGCCAAACCGCTACGGGTGTGTGTGTGTATGTTGTTCGTGGGAGCGAAATGTTTGGAAAACTCGACGTTCAGGCTGGCACCAGACCAGAGGGTGGAGTTGGGCTGGAGGGGGGGGGAGATTCCCCCCCCCCAAGGAGATGGAGCAGAAAACCAGGATCTGTTTTCAGCAATGTAGAGATTTTGGCAGAGGGATCCCTGTAATTTGGCTGGCAAGCCGTCTTTTTCACCCGCCCGGAGGACGGTTGTGACAGGTACTGTTCGCGAGAGCAGAAAAACAAGCCTAGGAAAAGACAGGGCTGAATCGCTCCCCTTTTTCCTCACCTCTCTGAGGACTAGCTCCTTTGTTGGGCTTTTCAACTGGGTCTGGAGGGGGGGGTGACTTTTACGGAAATCTGTCGTCCCACTCGGTGTCCGGGGAGAACCACGAATATTTTGGCGTCGTCCTTCTGAATGTTGAGACCGTTAAAAGTAGAGCTGCCCAATCTTGTCACCTTTAAGATGGGGGGGACTTCAATTCCCAGAATTCCACTTCATGGACTGCAATTCCCACAGTTCCCCAGCCAGCCTGGAATTCTGGGAGTCGAAGTCCACCCATTTTAAAGCCGCTAAGGTTGAGAAAGACTGCTCTAGAGGAAGGTTAGAGGGATAATTGCTCCTTGGGAGAGCCAAATGCACTTTGTCCATGCTCAGAGACCATTAAGACTCTTTTTCCGTTTTTCATGTGTATATGATTCTTCCATATGGGGACGTTTTCTCTCCCCAGTGTTTTTCCACCTTGGTAGATTGACTCCCAGAATCCCCCAGCCTATCTTCATGGACTGCAACTCCCAGGGTTCCCAGCCCGCATGGAATCCTGGGAGTCGAAGTCCAACAGCCAAGGTTGGAAAAAACGCTGCTTCCAGGGAGCTTTTTAAATAAATTTAATTCCTGTTTATTCAGTTTAGATGGCCGTCCAACTCAGCTGAACGGGATTGAACCCCGGACCCTCCTTGCAGCCCTAGGACCCAACGTGATAATTGTCACCGAGTGTTGGGTGGCAAAGAATTTTATGAAATTGTTGTCATTCCATGCAAAAGCTGATGCTGCCGGTGCTTTATGGTTATTGTTATTCTAGACAAGGCAGGAAACGGTGTTAAGGCGGACATTTTGTGGAAAAAGCAATAAAATGAGAAAAAACACCTGGAGGTCCGGGCAGCACCACACCTATCTGCCCTCAGTAACCCCCCCTCCCGGGGGGGGAATCTCCTTGGGGGTTTCCGTTGGAGGCGGTGGTGCTTTCTGACCCAATTTTGACACAATTTTGACACGATGATGGACAGGCAGGAAGGAGCCTTTCCGAAGGGCTTTAATTATGATTTTTCAAGTGTTTTGCCAATGCTGTTTTTATTATTTTTTTCCTCCATTCCTCTCCCCACCCTCAACATCTGGGTGTTATTCGTATCTTCAAATGCACAAATTGCCTGCCTTGCCAACGGCCTTCCTTGTTTCTCGAACCCATAAAAGTGACAATATTTGCAAAACATTTTTGTTTCTTTCCAAAATAAACCAAACAAATCCAGACAAATCCATTCAGCCCCTTCCATGCAGGGGCTGCTCCTAACTGAGGCTCTTGGTTGGAGGCTGGAGCAGATGGAGGGCCCCACCGCAGGGGGTCTCACTCCAGTTCCCATGATGCACAGCCCTGGCTGGCTGTGGACGATGGGCACCGTGGCCCAGCAGCTGAGCCATTTTTTTCCCCCCCACTTCTTTCCATCGCTTTTTTTTGTTTTTGTTTTTGTTCCGTCTCCCCTTCCTCAATTTACACCCGTTGCTAACTTCAAAAGTTAATAAATTGTCAAAGAAAGGGGGGGAAAAAAACCACATAAATGAGAACACTAGAGGACAAGGCGCATGCGCGCGTGCAGGGAGATGAAGGGGCGGAGCCCGAGGAGGATCTTCTCCTCCCCCCCCCACCCGCGGCGCGAGGCCTCCAGGAAATCGACCAACCACCTTCCAGCAGGGGCGTGGCCGGCCGCCGCCAGCGTGAGGCGGAAGGGAGGAAAAAAAAAAAAAAAGGCGTGACTTGGAGCGGCTCGGAACGCTGGCGACGTCAGGAGGGGCGTGGCCGGTATATAAGCGGCGGGCGTGGCTGTCTCCGCCTCAGTTGCGCCGGGGCGTCGCGGCGGAGATGAGCGCCGCGTTCGGTCTGTGCACGTTGGTGCAGCTGCAGCCGGGGGACGAGCGGCCGGTAAGCGAGCATGTGCGTCTTAATTTTAGCAATTGCATATTTTTTTTTTTTTTGCAATTGCTAAGAGAATCTTTGCTTTGGGTTTGAAAAGCGCCGAAGCGAGCGCCGTCTTTTGCAAAGTCCTGGGAAGTGACGTGCATCAGATAATGAAGTAGTAGAGCACAGAAAAAAAGACCTTTTGCAATGTCTGTCTACATCTATTGCAATGTGTGCCTTGCGACGTTTAGTGACGGCTCAAAAGCGGGCCAAAAGTCGGATTTCATTTTATTTAAGCAAGCTTTAGCCAGCTGCCACCTTCCTTTGAGTTATGTGCCTGCAGTGCAGCGTGGAGAGCCGCCAAAGGGGACCCATTTCCTGGGTGGATCCAGGCGGGGAATCCGGTGCCTTTTCCTCGCGAAGAACCCCGGAAGGGGGAAGCAAGGGCCCGTGTCGGGGGCTCGGGGTACCCCTGACCATGTGCAGAGTTCCTTCTCCTCCCGGGAGAGGAGAGGTTTTGCGTGAGGACTCCCACATCCCTGAGCCTTGAGCGAGCTTGTTTGGTCGCGGTGACTTATGGTGGATGGATTTTTCTGCTTGCACCCCCCATCTTCCCAGCACAAAAGTTGCATTTTTTCTCCTTGGAATTGACCCCCCTCCCCAGAAATTGCATCGCGGTTTAGGATAGGCTTCGTCCCGTGTTCCTTGATCCCCAAAGTCTGCCCTGGAAATTGCATGATGGAAACCTTTGCTGAGGATGTTAAAGAGACCCACACAAAAAAAAAAGCACAAAAGTGGATTTTATTTCATATGTACTTAAATGCTGCTTCTCTTTTCCTTTCAGCATCGATTCTGGATTCAAATTCATCTGGATCCTGAATCTGGTGGTGAAGCCACTGGAGGGGGGGGGGTTAGGAACGTGACCCTGTGTAGGTTCACTTTTGCAGTCTTAAAATGGGAAAAGAATTCGGAATAAACTGCGATGGATGCCTTGCTCAACCAGGTCTCCATGGCAGGCATGGATGTGCCGCAGCTGTCTTTTTACATAACATCTGAGAATCTGTGTGTGTTTGTATGTGTACATTTCCAAGCAGGGTGTGTGCAGATAAAACTCGGGTCGGTCCCTGGCATGGTTTGGAAAATTGAGGAGTTGTGTGGTTGAATTTCATTGAATTATATATATCCCTTTCGGTTCGGTAGGTCTGGAGAGCAAATGCCTGGATCTTTTTGGAAATTTATTTTTATTTTATTTTATCATATCTACGACCCTCCCCATCTCCCTTTCAGAGGGACTCTGGACGGTGTCAAATAAAATAACTCCCGAATAAGACCCTGATGGGCGTACGCCAGGCAAAATGTTAGATGTAGCCAAACTCTATAAATTAAAGATAGCTCTTTTGGTGCAGTTACAAATCATTGAGATCTGTTAATTATCTTTTATCTGTCTGTGGTTCGTCAAATAATTTAATTGGGCCTGAATTATTTCAGAGGGGATTAAAAAAAAGAGATGGCACTCTTAAGCACATTTTGTATTAAAGATGGATCCCCCCCCCATGTATAAACACAGTGATTGCTCATTGACTCTTATAAACCATCCCTGTGTTTATCTCTCTTTTAGGATAAAAGGAAATAGCTTTTAAGGAACCCCCTAGATTGATGCTCAAAATACTGCAAAGTTTTGAGTCTTGCAACACTGCTTCTCAGATCACTGAGGGGGAAGGTTGCATATTAACCAGGTATCTGCAGTTTAAAAAGCCTGCCCTTAAATGGAAATTAGATGGAGTGCCTGGCTTTTACAGCCAGGGTGTCAGGTTGCCTCTTTCCTTGGAAGGACAAAGAAAAACAATTCTGAAAATAACAAAGATGATTAATTCTGAGGCTGCTACCTCACCAGGTGAAACTCACAGGTTCCCCGCCCGCCCGGCTCAGAGGGAAAATAATGACACATTTTGGGGTTGGGGGTCCAGGCCTCCGTCAGCTTGGGGTGAGGCAGAATTCGATGGATCCCAATTTCAGTTAGTCCTCGCCTTAACGACCTTCCTTGCCACAGTTCAGTAAAGCACTGCAGTCGTTAAAATTAGTATCAACAGCGGGGCCAAAATCCAATATTGGCTTTTCTGCTCAAAGTGGCTCCATTGATTAAATTTTTTCTCCCAGGGATAAAATAGTTTGCAGAACTCCACCCCTCCTTAAAACTGAGCTGATAAACACGCCGGTATCTGGATAGTGTCATCTCTTGAAAATGCAGTGGGTGTTGATGGTCTCTGTCTCTCCTTCCCCCCACAGCCATCTGCATTTTTCCCACCCGGATTCTTGGAATATTATTTCAAGCAAAAATCGGGGGCTCCAACTTTCTTAAAACCTGGCACAAAAATTTAGCTGACCTCCTTCCATTTTGCCCGCTCTTCTTTCTAGGTTTAATTGCAGACACCCCTTCCTCTTCTTTCCTCCACTCTTGAAGTAAAAAAGGACCTCTGAACATGCACAGAGTGTGTTTGCTCTTCTTTCGTGTTGGGTGCCTGACCCCCGCATCCAGGCTTGAAAATAAGAGTTTGTGGGTGGCCCAGTCCAATATCGCTGAGCTGTTTTTATAGACATAGTTTTGAAAGAAACTTAAGACAAAACTCTGAATAATCCAGCTTGTTACAGGCCAAAATTATTAGCTGTAATTAGGAGACGAGAAAGAGCGACTTAAAAAAAGAATGAGGTGATGAGTTACAGCTTTCAACAGTGTTGGATAGGTTTTTTTTTTTAATACCTGCCATCTTGCAGAGATGTTCAGCCTGGATTTGGTGTGCCTGGCTGAGGAATTCTGGGAGTTGAAGTCCACAAGTCATAAAAGGGCCAAATTTGAAGGCCCCTGGTCTAAGGTCTCCTGTCTTGAACCAAGGGGTTAGACTAGAAGACCTCTAAGGTCTCTTCCAGCCCTATGGTTCTATCTTGAGTTGCATTTGAGTTGATTTTTTCTGCTCCTGGTTTGGAGCAAAGGAACCATTTTCATATCTCCTAGACCTGGCTAATTTTATTTATTTCTTTCTCAGCAGATAGACTTCCCAGTGTATTTATTTATCCATCATACTTATGTTGCTCAGTCACTCGAGGCTTTCAAAAACAGTCCAGAATGGTCTACTCTAGGGTCTCCTGGTTGAGCAGGGGGTTGGAGTAGAAGACCTCCAAGGTCCCCTCCAACTCTTGTTATTCTGCGTTCTATGCTCGTGGGGTCCAATTAAGATAGCCTTTATCGTCATTTTTCTGCACACGCAACAGCAGTGAATGACAAACCATGGAGGTTTGGATCTGGCTTATGTTGAGTGGAAACTTCTGCTAATTTTCTCTAGAAGGTCCTCTTTGACGTTAAGGCCGCCTAACAAAGGATCCAGGCGTATTTTTGATTCTTCCTGGAACCCAACGAAATAAAAAAGGCCTAATTGTCTCGACTTAATGTGTTCTTGGATGCTGTCGGACTTTCTTCTTTTCTCGGCACCCGGTCAAAGTCTTGCCAAAACGGAGCAGTTGGGTTTTCACGGAAGGTCAGACGGGAAGAAAAATGACTTAACAAAGCTCACTACACACCAGAACAGCTCCTAGTTGGGGGGGGGTTGTTGCCTGCGAATTGCTGTCGCTTGATCCTATCTTGAGTTGTAAATCGTAGACAACCGGGGTGTTTTGACAGCTCTGCCCCTTGTTGGAAAGCAAAGTTGTCTTGCAGGTTTTTGGAGAGCGGAGATTGCAACCCGGTGTGCACTTAGGCGAAAAGGGTGTGTGTGTGAAGTGAATCTGAAATGGCTCCTTGTGTTTTTGTGTGTGTGTGTGTGAAGGCCCTGTTTGCTATTGTCATTCGTCAGCTTGCTTTTTTCCAGATGTGTTGGACTGGAGACCTGGATCTCAGCTTGAATCTCTGGAGGAAAACAATTTATGAGAAGATGGCCAAGACAGCTTTTGTACTTTTGGGGGTACAGGGGGGGGGTGTCTCTCGTTGGCATCTTCGGGATGTTGCCAGTGGGAATTGACTGGGGAGAGATTTGCACTGGAAAGGAAGGAAGGAAGGAAAGGAAGGAAGGAAAGAAGCAAGGAAGGAAGAAAGAAAGAAAGAGAAGAAAGAAAGAGAAAGAGAGTTCAATTCACTAACCAGGTTAATGAAGCACCGTTCCTTGTTGCTCCGTGCGGCTAAAATGCGAAACAAGATGGTCAAACACCGATCAGATAAAGGGTGGAGCTTGGCAGAATGCTGGGCTTGCCTTATAGATTAGATTAGTTTGAACCCAGTTTTTGATGATCTGTGTTGCTGCAAACCTGGTTTGCTTTGAATTGTATTAAAAAGGTTCCCATGATAAAAATACAAGAAAGTGAAAAAGTTGGAAAGGAAAGGAAAGGAAGGAAGGAAGGAGAAAAAAGAAATGAAAGGAAGACAAAAGGAAGGAAGAAAAAGAAAGAAAGGCAGTGAAAGAGAGGGAAGGAAGGACTTTTTTGAGGGCAGTAATACCAAAAAACCATTCTCTCCTCGGCTGTTTGCTCCGTGTTTCAACCCATTTCTATGACAACAAACCTATTCTAATCCTCAAAACATAGGTTTTGTGTTTTTCCCCACCCCTAGTTTCCAGGCTAAAGTCCAGAAGTGGTTTCCGAGCAGACGGGAACTTTAATAAAACTTTGGACTCGTGCTGGGTGGGGATTCCATAGAAGTTTAGCGGAAGAATCACTGCTCTTCTCCCGCTTTGGCAGAGCAAACCAGACATTAGCGGTTAGGCCACAGACCGACTTCCCCTTTTTTGATCTCTTTGGTTAACGTAGGAAACCCTCAGTGGACCTACTCTTGGCTCAGCCTGCGGTGAATCAACCCTGCGGGCTGCATAATTTTCCGTGGGAGTATTTCCTAATGACCAAAGAACATTTATTTTTCTTTTAATGCTTGAGACAGAATCGTGTTTTTTTTTAATTAAAAGAACCTGCCTTTTTCCTCATTTTTTCACACCTCTATTGGAAGGATTTACCCCTAAATAATAAAACCTTACTAACTGGGCAGAAACGGCTTCTCTTAAATCAGCGTTGATCAAACGTGGGCCCTTTAAGAGTTGCGGACTTCAACTCCCACACCTGGCTGGGGAATTCTGGGAGTTGAAGTCTGCACCTCTTAAAGGGCCCACGCTTGAGAAACACGGACTTAACAAATGTCCGGGATTTATGGGCCCTTCTGGCTAAGAGTATCCGGCAGGGGAGCATGGGATCCTCCTGTGGCTGAAAATCTACCCTGTGTGTGTTATAAAACCAGGAAAAGTCTGCAAGGGATCAGCCCCCAAATTCCCAGGAATTCCCTTCTATTTTTCCAGGATTTGTTGACCCTGCTGTCCTGTATCAGATCAAGGCTTGGGGTCGGGGGCTTCCCCGGCTGCCCCCCACACACGCTTCTCCTCCTCTTCCTCCACCTTCTCTTTGCGGTGGGCTGCAATCCAACGTGGCAGGCAGCCGATAGGAGTGACTCACCTGTGCTTGCCAGATATTGGCTGGGTGCCTTTTCCACTCTCATATTTGGCAAGGTTGCGTTGTCCTGCGTGTTAACTTTTATTTGTTTGCCTGATGGCTTCTGGAGATACGGAGGCAGTGACGCCATTCGGGAAAGGTGTCAGTCCATTAGCCATGATGATAAGGAAAACTTGCCTTCGTCTCTGCCCGGCTCAAGCGTAGTTTTAAACGGGCAAAGGGATTTATTTTATTTTATTTTCATCCAGTGGTCAAAACACTTTATGGAAATCACCAAGGGGTCAGTCCCTGGTGTGGTTGACAATTGATGTGGCCCCGCAGAGGTCAACCCCCCTGCCAGAAACGACATCCCAAAGCCGATGAGGGGAAAGTTCTGTTCCAAAAAGGGTCCTTGAGCTGCGACCAAATTGTGCCTCAGATTTCTGTAGCTAAGAGACATTTGTTAAGTGAGTTTTGCTCCCTTTTACGACCTTTCTTGTCACTGTTAAGAGAATCAATGCAATTGATAAGTCAGTAACCCGGTTTGTTAGGCGAATGTGGCTTCCCCATTGACTTTGATGTCAGCAAAGGACATCATAAATGTGAGTCAGTGGGCTAGTGTCCGAATTTTGATCCCATAAGAGGATGCTGTGAAGGTCATGCGAAAAAATGGTCCCTTTTTTTCAATGCCATTGTAACTTCGAACGGTCACTAAACCAACGGTTGTAAGTTGAGGACCACCTGCAAATTAGCCATAATCCAGGGGAGGCAGGCCTCATAGGAAGCGGCCACATCATCCATGTTGGATGGGAACATCTGGCAGGAGAAACACCTGGCAGCTTATCTGCATAGGGAAATGAGGTTCCCACGCCTAATTTCAGCCCCAGCCTTATTTGCATATCATTTTTTATCTCGGTTCTCCTCCGTCTCCCCCACTGCTGGCGCTTTGCAAACGTCAGACTCTCTGCGACGGGAAGTTTTGCATTGTCTTCCTCTCGCCTCGATCCCAGTCCCAAAGAGGGATATATTTTCCCTTTCTGCTTAGAGACTCCCCCAGAGTGGGACGGCCAATAAATTAAAATAAATAACACATTTGCATAAGTATTAGCCAAACCGCCCTAATTGCCTCTCTTTCCATCTCCCCCTTTTACAGGACAGCGTCAAAGTTTTAAGACTGACCCTGCAGAATGACCTTCCGGGGGACCGGCCTGACCAAGTAAAGCAAAAGGTATGTGCCAACCAGCCCTGCGAGGTAGGCCAGCCCTTGTTTCTGCAGCGTCTGTTCTTTTCTCTCTCTTTTTTTGGAAGAATTTCAACAGCTGGAACGCCCGGCTTCTCAGTCTTCAGCGTGATCACTTTAAGGCTGGTGGACTTCGATTCCCAGCATTCTTCAGACCAGAGAATTCTGGGAGTTGAAGTCCACGAGTCTTAAAAGTGGCCAAGGTGGGTTGGGCATCCTTGGTCTAAAGAAAACCTGGGTGGTTTTGAGTTTCTTGCTCACTCCGACCTGGAGGGTGGGAGGGGAATGGGTGGATTTTGGGGTCTAGCTCTGCCCTCTTAACTCTTGCTCCGTGTCTTCTCGCCGCAGCCGGTGGGAAAAGCCTTCGCGATGGTGGCCAACCGGGCCACGAGCAGCCACGCCTTGACGTCCGAATGCATCAAGTCTAACGAGGGCGACGAGGAGATAATTAAGGTGAGAGGTTTTCCAGGAGATGCCCTCCCTCCCTCCCTTCTGTTGTGACTTTATAAACAGTCGCTAAATGAATCAAGTCGAGGACTACCTGCATTTAATTAAAAAAAAATTCAGGAAGAAAATATAGTTTTGTGTTTTTTTTGCCTCCTTCCTGGCTTCCAGCCGGCTCTTGAATTTTGCCTCCGGAGACCAGCAGCAAAAGACACATTTTTTGCAAGGATGGTTTTTGTGTGCTAAGCGGCCCAGGGTGCCGTTTGTTTTGCAGAACCGGTGCAGCCTGCTTTTTAGGGTGCTGAGGGTGTGTGTTTCAGTGTGTGTGTGTGTGTGTACATGTGTATTTTCAAGCTCCCTGCCTCCTCGTTTCCTAATCCCAGTTTTTGTGCACCGTTGTGGCACAGCCCAGGAAAGATCGGTCTTGCCTGGTCTGGCTTTTCCCCCCCTTTTCTCTCTCTCTCTCTCTCTCTCTCTCCAATGGGTGTTGTGGTTTCTCCTGTTGTGACTCAGGTGTACCTGAAAGCCCGGGCCGAAGACAGGGCGAAGAACGGCAACGGCCCCTCTCCGTTGACAAACGACAACTCTCATCCTGCAGAGGTGATTAACGCTTTTCGTCATGGCACCCCAGCCACCAAAATTGGGGAGAGGCCGGTTGCCAAAAGAAGCTGACGTTTTGGAAAAATCTGAATAGCCTCCCTTGGCTGCTTGGACCAGGTTTTCGAACTTTTCCTGCCCTGTTAGTTTAAAATAAAAAAAACAACACAAAATCCCCAGCACCCTGCTTGAGAGACTGAGCTGCAGCAGTAGAAAACCAGAACAAAACAGAATAAGAGAGCTGGGAGGGACCTTGGAGGTCTTCTAGTCCAGCCCCCTGCTCAAGCAGGAGACCCAATGCCATGGCTGTCCAGCCTCTTTTTGAAAACCTCCAGTGATGGCGCACCCACAACTTCTGGAGGCAGGCAGTTCCACTGGTTAATTGTCCTCAGTGTCAGGAAGTTTCTCCTTAGTTCCAGGTTGCTTCTCTCCTTGGTTAGTTTCCATTCATTGCT
>NW_015387627.1:0-8464 GCF_001527695.2 Protobothrops mucrosquamatus
ATGGGAAACACAGCTGGTAATATTTGGTTTTAATTCGGCTTTTATCGGGGTTTATTTTTTGTATTTCTGTATTTTTGTATTTTGCATTTTTTGTATTTTGTGTATATTATTTGTTTTTAATATGCTGTGAACCGCCCTGAGTCCTATGGGAGAAGGGCGGTATACAAATTAAATTATCTATCTATCTATCTATCTATCTCTAACAAGTTAGAGATGTAACTTTCTTGGTAACAAGACGAGTCCTTTGCTATTGTCCCCTACCTCTAGGTGGCTTTTGGTTTTTGGCTTTCCAATCTAGCCAACACTGAAGGATCCTTGATGCTCTCTGAGCTTGCTTGTTTTCTTGCAGACATTTCATCACCCTAACTAGGTAACATCATCGGTGCTGCTGATGTCACCTAGTTAGGGTAAAGAGACGTCTGCAAGAAAACCACCAAGCTCAGAGAGCACCAAGGACTCCACATTACTCCTCCTCCTCCTCCTTCTCCTCCCCCTCTTCCTCTTCCTCCTCCTCCTCCTCCTTTCTAGCACTGATGATGTTACCTAGTTAGGGTAAAGAGACTCCAAACTGTTTTAATTATATGTGTGTGTGTGTGTGTGTGTGTGTGTTTGTGTGTGTGTGTATGTATGTATGTATGTATAGTTCTGTTTCTACATAGAAACCACATCTGGACTTTTTGCTCAAAAGTGAAAAAAAAATGGAAGTTTGATTTTAGCTCTAGAATGATTAAAATGATTTTGTAATGATAAAAACAGCTTGAAATGTTATTAAAATGTAAAGTCAGGGTCAAAGTTGTATTATTTTTGTATTCTACAACAAAGAAAGTTGGAAATAATTTATATATACACACACACTCACGTTTCTTTCTCTTTGCACTTTTTCCTTTTCTTAGTTTTTTCGATTTGTCTGTTATTAAAATGTGAAGTCAGGGTCAAAGCTGTATTACTTTTGTATTCTACAAGAAAGAAAGGTAGAAATAATTTATAGATAGATAGATAGGTAGGTAGGTAGGTAGATAGATAGATAGATAGGCAGATAGAGATAGATAGATAGATAGATAGATAGATAGATAGATAGATAGATAGATAGATAGATAGATAGATAGATGGATAGATAGAGATAAATAGAGATAAATAGAGATAGAGATAGATAGATAGATAGAGATAGATAGATAGATAGATAGATATAGATAGATAGATAGATAGATAGATAGATACACACTTATGTTTCTTTCTCTTTGCACTTTTTCCTTTTCTTAGTCTTTTTTATTTGTTTTAACTTTTGTTTCTTCTTCATTTTTTACCTTTTAAGAAAACTTAATAAAAATTATTATATAGATAGGAAAAATAGCATTTATTTTAGCAAAACCTGGCATGGAAACATGTCTAAATCCTCCCTCAAAGTTGTTGTAAGATTGATTTTCAACTTGAGCTCCTGAAAGCGTCCCATCTCATCATTAATAAGAAAATAAATCTCATATTTCAGAAGAGAACAATGTACATACTGAGGATGTGAAATGTGGCCTCGTTTTGCGCTGTAAAACTCTGAGCGTCCATTTCTGCCATGCCTCTCCTTAAACCCTAAAGGCGATTCATTTTTAATTTTAAAAGGACGCTCTTTTCCTAGATATATGTCAATGCTTAAAGATGAGATTTCCTTATTTCCCTGCTTGGGGCAAAAGAATGAACAGTAAAAACTGAATGGGATATTTCTTACCAAAATATCAAGACACTGTTTAGCTTCAGCCGAGCATTCAAAAAATGTGTGTGTGTGTGTGTGTGTGTGTGTGTGTGTGTGTGTGTGAAACCTGGCAAGACTTTATATTCCTGGATATGCTGAAATGCTGAAAAAAACTTTAGGAAGTTTTTTGCTCAATAGCAGCAACTGTGAGAGGGACCTCGGAGTCCTGGTAGACAATTACTTAAATATGAGCCAGCCGTGTGCTGCAGCTGCCAAAAAAGCCAACACAGTGCTAGGCTGCCTTAACAGAGGGATAGAATCAAGATCATGTGAACTATTAATACCACTTTACAATGCCTTGGGAAGGCCACACCTGGAATCCTGCATCCAGTTTAGGTCACCATGCTGAGACTCTAGAAAGAGTGCAGAGAAGAGCAACGAAGATGATTAGAGATCTGGAGGCTAAAAAATATAAGGAATGGTTGCTGGAATTGGGTATGTCTAGTTTAATGAAGAGAAGGACGAGGGGGGACATGATAGCAGTCTTCCAATATCTCAGAGGCTGCCCCCAAAAAGAGGGAGTCAAGCTATTCTCCAAAGCGCCTGAAGGCAGGAGAAGAAGCAACGGATGGAAACTGATCAAGGAGAGAAGCAACCTGGAACTTAAGAGGAATTTCCTGACAGAACAATTAACCAGTGGAACAACCTGCCTCCAGAAGCGGTGATTGCTCCAACACTGGAAGTTTTTAAGAGACTGGACAGCCATTTGTCTGAAATGGTATACAGTTTCCTGCCTGAGCAGGGGGTTGGACTAGGTGACCTCCAAGGTCCCTTCCAACATCATCATCATCATCATCATCATCATCATCATCATCATCATCATCATCATCATCATCATCATCATTATAGGTTTTGAGGTTCCATAATCCTCCCCAATACATACGGATTTAGCCTCAAAAGATCCCTTCTCCGTTATACAGGTAGCCCTCAACTTAGGAGCACACTTGAGCCCAAAATTTATGTTGCTAAGTGAGACATTTGTTAAGCGGGTTTTGCCCCATTTTACGACTTTTCTTGTTACGGTCGTAAAGTGAATCACTGCAGGAGGAACGTTAGTAACATGGTGGTTTAAGTGAAACTGGCTTCCCCGTTGACGTTGCTTGTCAGAAGGTTGCAAAAAGAGATCACGTTCACCCCGGGGACACTGCAACCGTCGTAAATATGAGTCAGTAGCCAAGCGTCTGATTTTTGATCACATGACCATAATAATCATAATAAAGTTGGAAGGGACCTTGGAGGTCTTTTAGTCCAACCCCCAGCTCAGGCAGGAAACCCCATACCATTTCAGACAAATGGTTGTCCAGTCTCTTCTTAAAAACCTCCAGTGTTGGAGCATTCACTCTCCCAAAGGTGCTTAATTGTTCTAACTGTCAAGAAGTTTCTCCTTAGTTCTAGATTGCTTCTCTCCTTGATCAGTTTCCATCCGTTGCTTCTTGTCCTGCCAGATTAGCCTCTGTGCAGCCTGATTTGAAATTCAATTCCTCTCCTCAACGTGTAGCGGTCATATAAACCTGTTTTGCTTCTCTCTTTCCATAAAGGATAAATTTGGATTTGTCATTTACTGGCGACAGCCGTTCAACAGACTTAATCCTTTCCTTGTTTCAGTGTTTTGTATGTTCTTCTTAAACTATGAGGAAGCGGCCTTGAGAACTTTTACAGTGGTAAAAGACCATCAGCAGGCAGCGTTTTGGCCCAGAGCACAGAAGAGATGCACAGGGTGGTAAAGAAGAATTAGTGGGTCCTTGAATCTTAATTTATTACGATATGATCTCATGCCGGAGAGAAAAGGCTGCACAAACAATGCTGAAAAAAAGAGGATCTTGTTTAGATCTAAACAGTGTTTCTCAACCTTGACAATTTTAAGGCATGTGGACTTCAGCTCCTAGAATTCCACAGCCAGCAATGCTGGCTGTGGAATTCTGGGAGTTGAAGTCCACATGCCTTAAAATTGTCAAGGTTGAGAAATATTAACCTAGGAGCTCCTTGACTGCATCCCCTCACCAATGAGTCAGGAATTCACAAGCAACAGTAGCGAAGTTTGCAAAAAATCTAGATTTTTATTGACTGATTGATTGATTGATTAGCCCTTGGGCCATATCAAAGTGCAAAGTTCCAGAAATAAATTGTTACTAAAATTTGATAAAAGCAATTTAAAATGGAATTAGATAAAATACAATTTAAAGTGAAATTGGAATAAAATAAAATGAAATTGGGATAAAATACAGTCTAAAATGAAATTGGAATAGAATACAACGATTTAAGATATAGATAAAATATGATAAAATTATATTTCGTTGTCCCCCCTGCAATCTATCCCAATCAGTAGATTTTTTTAAAAAAAAATTGATGATGTCATCTAGGTGGGTAATAAAACATCAGAATCAGAATAGAACTAGAAGGGACCTTGGAGGTCTTCTAGTCCAGCCCCCTGATCAAGCAGGAGACCTTATACCATTTCAGACAATTGACTGTCCAGTCTCTTCTTAAAAACCTCCAGTGATGAAGGACCCACAATTGTTAACTTAAACCCATCAATATTTGCTGCACGACACTTCAGATATGCCCAATGCTATCTAAACTAGTTCAGATGGATTTTTTAAATAATAATAATAAAGTTGGAAGGGACCTTTGAGGTCATCTAGTCCAACCCCCTGCTCAGGCAGGAAACCCTATACCATTTCAGACAAATGGCTGTCCAGTCTCTTCTTAAAAACTTCCAGTGTTGGAGCATTCACAACTTCTGGAGGCAGGTTGTTCCACTGGTTAATTGTTCTAACTGTCAGGAAGTTTCTCCTTAGTTCTAGGTTGCTTCTCTCCTTGGTCAGTTTCCATCCGTTGCTTCTTGTCCTGCCTACAGATGCTTTGGAAAATAGCTTGACTCCCTCTTCTTTGTGGCAGCCCCTGAGATACTGGAACTCTGCTATCATGTCCCCCCTCGTCCTTCTCTTCATTAAACTAGACATACCCAATTCCAGCAGCCGTTCCTTATATGCTTTAGCCTCCAGTCCCCTAATCATCTTTATTGCTCTTCTCTGCACTCTTTCTAGAATCTCAACATCTTTATTACATCATGGTGACCCATGAGGATGCTGCAATGGTCATAAGTGTGAACAATGGTGATAAGTCACTTTTTTCAGTGCCCTTGTAACTTTGAACAAATCATTGTAGGTCAAGGACCAACTGTAGAGTGGAACCAAGACCGAATGTTATTATATTTATATATTGCATTTATATTATTTATATGTCAACTTTGGAAACCGCCCATCTCACCAGTGAAGCCATTCCGGGCAGAGTGTACAAATAAAAAGGCAGAAATTCAGGTTTACGCCCCGCCCTCTTGAGTTTCTCCCTTACTTTTCTTCTTCTTCTTCTTCTTCTTCTTCTTCTTCTTCTTCTTCTTCTTCTTCTTCTTCTTCTTCTTCTTCTTCTTCTTCTTCTTCTTCTTCTTCTTCTTCTTCTTCTTCTTCTTCTTCTTCTTCTTCTTCTTCTTCTTCTTCTTCTTCTTCTTCTTCTTCTTCTTCTTCTTCTTCTTCTTCTTCTTCTTCTTTTTTTNTCTTCCTCTTCCTCTTCCTCTTCCTCTTCCTCTTCCTCTTCCTCTTCTTCTTATTTTGATATAGTTTTGCATTTAGTGATAGTCTCCGTTTGCTTTCGCCTGCTCCTAAGAAATTATTTAAAGAAATGGTAAAATTCAGTACTGGCAAGGATTTTTTTTTTAAAAAATGCATATTTCGTGAACTTGGACATTTGCATATCAAGGCATTCAATGAAGATAATAGTCTATTTTTCTATTCCACATTCTCTGCCCAATCTAGGTTTTTGGCACTGCTGTACAGGAAGCCATCAAATGTCCATTTAGTGACTGCTCCAACGCTGGAAGTTTTTAAGAAGGGCCTGGACAGCCATTGGCTCTTTTATGACTGGTGGACTTCAACTCCCAGAATTCCTGAGCCAGCATGGCTCAGCATGGAAACCTCTCCATTTCTCCTCAGCATGGCTGGCTCAGGAATTCTGGGAGTTGAAGTCCACCAGTCATAAAAGAGCCGAGGTTGCCTACCCCTGATATAGGGTTTCCTGCCTGAGCAGGGGGTTGGACTAGAACAGGGCTTTTCAACCAGTGGTACGGGTACCACCTGTGGTACATTGGCACCTGGCAGGTGGTACGCGACCATCCTAGAAAAGTGGTAGTGGGGGAGGGGAATGAGCTGAACGGGTGGCAGCACCGCACGAGCCTGAGCGAGAGACGGCTGGAGCTGCAGGGCTGTCAGGGCTCAGCGGAAGCACCAGGATCAGCGCCAGGCTCCAGCTGGAGCTCGGCGCTGATCCTGGCGCTTCTGCTGAGCCCAGAAGAAGCGCCGCTCAGCTGGAATGTTGCAGCCTCTCCAGGGTCTTTTGATTTACATTCAGATGCTTGGCAACTGATTCATATTTATGACGGTCACAGTGTTCCAGGGTCATGTGAAGTGACCAAAACCTGCTGCGAACCACCCAGCAGACGGAGGGAATAAAAACCAAATACCCCCCCACCCCACCCCCATTGCCAATCCTCAACAGAAATGCTCACAACAATGAAAACCTCGGACAGAAGGAAGAGCACCGCCGGGCGGGCAGGCAGGTATCTTACTCGGCTGTGGCTTGGGGGGCCATTTTTTCAGTGCCACTGTAACTTCGAACAGTCACTAAGCGAACTGTTGTAAGTCGAGGACTACCTGTATCACTTTTTTCCTTTTTTTTTTTGGGTCATCAAATTTTTGACACCTTGCTAGGCGACTGGTGGTACTTGGATGTTGCCATATCCTAAAAGTGGCACAATGGGTGAAAAGGTTGAAAAGCCCTGCTCTAGAGGCGGTTCCCTAACCTGGTCTCTATCTTTTAGAGCTGACAATAAACTATATCTTCCTACTCCTTATATCCCCATGGGTTTGTGGGAAGTCGGCCCCCCAGAGAAGGAAATATTAAAAGGGCAGAATATTATATTTCCTCAAAGGATCTTAAAGAGGCAGAAAAACATGCCCAGTTTCTCTTAATAGCCCCAAGTCTCCCTCCCCCAAGCAGAAACCAGCTCTGTAGGAATGCAGATGTAAACCATTCAGGAAGGTTGAAGCTAGAAGCTTAGGAATACAAAGACACCTAAAATCTACATACCCCACCCAAAGTCTAAGACAGGACATAATAGGATTAACCCACAGTTACCAAAGGGCACACTCAGATTCAGGTCAAAGTTCATGCCTCAAACAGAAAAGGAAACAACTCCAAACAAAAGACCCAGAGGGTATAAAAACCCATTCCCTACATGTGCTCACTCTCTTTTTCTGCCAGAGCCATCTTACTGTCTGGCTCTCCTCTTCAATAAATTGCAACCTTCTTTCTAAAGCAGTCACCATGTCGTTTATTCCCGGCTTGGACTGAACCCCGATAAAGACTTTTCCTCCAACAGGTTTATATAGATATTTGGACCCGGATTAGCCTCTGTGCAGCCTGATTTGCACTTCAATTCCTCTCCTCAACGTGTAGCGGTGATATAAACCTGTTTTGCTTCTCTCTTTCCATAAAGGATAAATTTGGATTTGTCATTTACTGGCAACAGCCGTTCAACAGACTTAATCCTTTCCTTGTTTCAGTGTTTTGTATGTTCTTCTTAAACTATGAGGAAGCGGCCTTGAGAACTTTTACAGTGGTAAAAGACCATCAGCAGGCAGAGTTTTGGCCCAGAGCAAAGAAGAGATGCACAGGGTGGTAAAGAAGAATTAGTGGGTCCTTGAATCTTAATTTATTACGATATGATCTCATGCTGGAGAGAAAAGGCTGCACAAACAATGCTGAAAAAAAGAGGATCTTGTTTAGATCTAGGTTTACAGTGTTTCTCAACCTTGACAATTTTAAGACATGTGGACTTCAACTCCCAGAATTCCATAGCCAGCAATGCTGGCTGTGGAATTCTGGGAGTTGAAGTCCACATGTCTTAAAATTGTCAAGGTTGAGAAACATTGATAGGAGCTCCTTGACTGCATCCCCTCACCAATGAGTCAGGCATTCACAAGCAACAGTAGCGAAGTTTGCAAAAAATCTAGATTTTTATTGACTGATTGATTGATTAGCCCTTGGACCATATCAAAGTGCAAAGTTCCAGAAATAAATTGTTACTAAAATTTGATAAAAGTGTAGCGCTTCCGCCTCAGAGGCCGCCAACGACCAGGCCCTCCCAGCCACGTCCCCCCTTTTCCAGCCTTGCAGCAATGTTCTTTAGAGATCGATGAGATGTCTTACAACCGGAGCTCACACAACATTAATGGGTGGCAGGCTCTTCTTGTTGAAGCAGGACTTTCAGGCACGAACTTAACCAGTCTCAGTGCTTGATGCTCTGAAGATGTATATAACAGCTCAGGGCTGCTTTAGCAGCAGGAGTAACAGGCCCCTGAGCAATCGTTCAGAATCCGATGAAATGGGGGGGGGGGGGTAAACCCCGGCTCCAGATGGTAATAATAACAACAATGGCCAGTATGTTATGGCAATGGCTCATCCCCCAAGGCAACTCCCCCCCCCACAATGGCCCAGCACCTATGCCAGCAGCGATGGCCACAGTCCAGATGCCTCCAAAGTCCACAGCAACAGTTGGCAGCAACAGTTGGCACCACCAGTCTCTCTCCTCCTGGTGCTTCTTCTCTAGGATTCTTCTTCAGGTTTCAGGATTCAAAACCACCCCCCTCCCTTACTCTTTATTATTAA
>NW_015387627.1:9158-12114 GCF_001527695.2 Protobothrops mucrosquamatus
CAGATATCCTCCCACGGAGGAAGCAATAAAACTTCACTCTATCTAGCCTCTATTTAAAATACCCTTGATAGAAAAATAAAATAAGCTTCCAGACCTTCTCTTCTCAACTCCAACCACCCCGACCTTCTCCTTTTCTTCCCTTTTCTATCCTTCCTCCTTCCACTCACGCCAGCCACACCCAAGCCACTGCAGCTGTCCCCTTCCCAGTCAAGCTCCTGCAAGCACTCCCGGGCAGTCCCCACTACAAAAGCAATATAAAACGGAATTAGATAAAAGACAATTTAAAATGAAATTGGAATAAAATAAAATGAAATTGGGATAAAATACAGTCTAAAATGAAATTGGAACAGAATACAACGATTTAAGATATAGATAAAATATGATAAAATTATATTTCGGTGTCACCCCTGCAATCTATCCCAATCAGTATATTTTTTAAAAAAAATTGAAGTCTAGCCTACACCGATGAAAATTGATGATGTCATCTAGGTGGGTAATAAAACATCAGAATCAGAATAGAACTGGAAGGGACCTTGGAGGTCTTCTAGTCCAGCCCCCTGATCAAGCAGGAGACCTTATACCATTTCAGACAATTGACTGTCTAGTCTCTTCCTAAAAACTTCCAGTGATGAAGGACCCACAATTGTTAACTTTAAACCACCAATATTTGCTGCAGGACAGTCCAGATATGCTCAATGTTATCTAAACTAGTTCAGATGGATTTTTTTAAATAATAAAATTGGAAGGAACCTTGGAGGTCATCTAGTCCAACCCCCCGCTCAGGCAGGAAACCCTATACCATTTCAGACAAATGGCTGTCCAGTCTCTTCTTAAAAACCTCCAGTGTCGGAGCATTCACCGGTTCTGGAGGCAGGTTGTTCCACTGGTTAATTGTTCTAACTGTCAGGAAGTTTCTCCTTAGTTCTAGGTTGCTTCTCTCCTTGATCAGTTTCCATCCGTTGCTTCTTGTCCTGCCTTCAGGCCCTTTGGAGAATAGCTTGACTCCCTCTTCTTTGGGGCAGCCCCTGAGATATTGGAACACTGCTATCATGTCCCCCCTCGTCCTTCTCTTCGTTAAACTAGACATACCCAAATTCCAGCAACCGTTCTTTATATGTTTTAGCCTCCAGTCCCCTAATCATCTTTGTTGCTCTTCTCTGCACTCTTTCTAGAGTCTCAACATCTTTTTTACATCGTGGTGACCAAAACTGGATGCCGTATTCCAAGTGTGGCCTTACCAAAGCATTGCAAAGTGGTATTAACATTCACGTGATCTTGATTCTATCCCTCTGTTAATGCAGCCTAGCACTGTGTTGGCTTTTTTGGCAGCTGCAGCACACGGCTGGCTCCTATTTAAGTGATTGTCCACTAGGACTCCGAGGTCCCTCTCACAGTTGCTACTATTAAGCAAGGTGCCACCTAAATAACATCAAAGGGGATTAAGCAGATACAGGAAGCATTCAAGAAAAACGACTGAGGGAATTGTACAAAAAAGCAGCTGAGGGTAGAAGGGCCGATCATGAATAATCACAAATTGTTCTGCACCGAACATGTAGGAACAACGCTTGAAAATAACCTCAGTTGCCAGCAGCCAGAAAAGTATCATTTATCAATGCATTTTACCCAAAGCTATTAGAGCTCGAACATCTGGAGAGACCATCATTTTTTTAAAAAAAAAAACCCCACATCATTAGATCATTGCAGAAATTCCTGCAGCGGAGGTAGTCCATTAAACGGATGAAAAAAAAATCATTTTATAAAGCACACAGCCATGGAATGCATTTTGTAAGATGTGTTAAGAGGACACAGCATGCAGACTATTTTGTTATCCGTGCCTAAGGTCCCCCCCCCCAAATTCATGTGGTTTGTATATTTCCATTCTATCTTTCCCTTTAAAAACTCCACTCGGATGCCCTTCTGTCTGGTTCTGCTATCAAACCCAAGTCCTTAAAATTCTGACCCACATTGACCAATGCTACTTAGGCAGCAACAAATGTCAATTAAAAAAAGGACTTACCGCTACTCAATTCTGCCTGAGATTCAGGAATGTGGGTTCAGATTATTTTTACATGTTGAAAGCGGATTAGTTAGAGCAGCGTTGAAGTCCTCGCATCTTAAAGTTGGCCAGGTTGAGAAATATGGCTTTAGAGCAGGGGGTCTTCAAACTTGTCCCTTTGATGAGTTGTGGACTTCAACTCCCAGAATTCCTCTGCCAGCGTGCCTGGCTGAGGAATTCTGGGAGTTGAAGTCCACAAGTCTTGAAGTTGTCACGGTTGGGGACTCCCACTTTACAAGGAAGCTTGAGTATGTGTCAGTCTATTGCAGGGGTCTTCAAACTTGGCCCTTTGATGACTTGTGGACTTCATGCCTGGCTGAGGAATTCTGGGAGTTGAAGTCCACAAGTCATCAAAGGGCCAAGTTTGAAGATCCCTGTTCTCTGTAGTGGTTAATTTACAGCCACTCAGCCCCTCCTTATTTATTTATTTTATTTATTTATTGTTTATATTTATATCCCGCCCTTCTCCTTGCGGACTCAGGGCGGCTAACAACCAGATAAAAATGCAAATCCCAAAACTACAGATTAAAACATAATTAAAAACAAATATTAATAATTGGTCTAGTTGATTTAAAATTACTTTAAAACCCCCATTAAAAATTTTCCCCTAGGCCAGTCCTGCAAGCTGGAATAACCATGTCTTAAGGGCGCGGCGGAAGGAAGGGAGATCAGGGATCACCCTGATCTCTGGGGGTAGTTCTTTCCAGAGGGTGGGAGCTCCCACAGAGAAGGCCCTCCCCCTTGGGGTCGCCAGCCGGCACTGTCTGGCCGACGGCACCCTGAGGAGACCCACTCTGTGGGAGCGTACAGGCCGATGGGAGGTAATCTGCGGCAGGAGGCGGTCTCGAAGATATCCAGGTCCGATGCCATGGAGCACTTTAAAGATGATGGTCAGCACCT
>NW_015387627.1:13090-33582 GCF_001527695.2 Protobothrops mucrosquamatus
GGTTGCATTCAGCCTCCCCAGGATCCTGTCCACATCCTCGGGAGCCACAGAGTCAAACTCCTCCCATATAATCGTCTCAAGACCTGCTCCCTCCACCTCCCCCGGGGCCACCCAGTCGGAGTCCAAGCCCTCTCGGATCCGAGCGACTTTGTCATTCAGATATTGTGCAAAATCCTCAGCCCTCCCCACCAGGGGGTCCCCCCCCCTCAGTTGAAGGAGGGAGCGGGTCACCCTGAAGAGGGTGGCTGGGCGATTATCTGATGACGCAATGAGGGTGGAGTAGTAATTAGACCTCGCCACCCTCATTGCCACAAGGTAGGATCTAACATGTATCCTTACCTTATTCTTGTTCTTATTTTATTAAAGACCTTTAAACAACCCCTTTCCATGCGTTCAACTCACTGTATGTTTCTTCTGGCACGTCTGATTCTCCTCTCTCTGTAAAAATATCTACAGAATCACGCTGTCATACCTAACCATTTGGGAAGTGTTTTTTTCCAACACAGATCCACCCTTCTCCCTTGCTTGCTATGCTTCGAAATTTCCCCGTCTTTATTCAGCATCTTGCCAAGGAAGACAAATTCATCTATTTTGGCGTTTGCCATTTATTTATAATTTGCAATCATTCACTCCATTTTCCCCTGTCAAACACAACTAACGATCTTGGTCTTTGATATATTAATTTTCCAGGCCATTGCTCCTCATGACACCATGCAATTTGTCTAAGGTTTGTTGCAAACCACTCAGGTTCTCCCTGAATGAGAGAGAGTCATCTGTATAGAAAAGGACAGACGCATCCACCTTCCCCATAACAGGTGTCCGGCATCTTTGGAAGCATCCCTTATAATTGTCTATGGAGATTCTCTGTCATTCAGGTCAGGGTTGTCCCAAAGTTGCTTTTTCATGAGGCAACTGGACTGTTTTGGTTTTTAGAATAGAATAGAATAGAATAGAATAGAATAGAATAGAATAGAATAGAATAGAATAGAATAGAATAGAATAGAAAATATGGAATAGAATAGAATAGAATAGAATAGAATAGAATAGAATAGAATGGAATGGAAGGGAAGGGAAGGGAAGGGAAGAGAAGAGAAGAGAAGAGAAGAGAAGAGAAGAGAAGAGAAGAGAAGAGAAGAGAGCTGGAAGGGACCTTGGAGGTCTTCTAGTCCAGCCCCCTGCTCAAGCAGGAGAACCTATATCATCTCAGACAGGTGGATGTCCAGTCTCTTCTTAAAGATCTCTAGTGATGGAGTGCCCACGATTTCTTGAGGCAAGCTGTTCCTCTGGTTGATTGTCCTGTCAGGAAATTTCTCCTTAATTCCAGGTTGCTTCTCTCTTTGGTCAGTTTCTCATCCTTCCATCTGGTGCTTTGGTGAACAAAGTGACCCCCTCTTCTTTGTGGCAGCCCCTCAGATACTGGAACACTGCTATCATGTCTCCCCTATTTCTTCTTTTCCTTAGACTAGCCAAACAAAGTCCCACAGCCGTTCTTCGTATGTTTTAGTCTCCAGGCCTTTGATCATCTTAGTTACTCTTCTTTGATTTTTTTCCAAACTCTCAACGTCTTTTTTGTGGTACGTTGACCAAAATTGGCTGCAGTATTGGCTGGAGGGATGATCTTCAGAAGTCCCGCCTCCAGAGCTAGAGATGGAAGATCTGCAGAACTGAGGTTCTCCATCTCTGAAGGCTTTCAAGAAGAGGCTAACCATTGATCTCTCATGGAAGACTTAACTGGTTTCCTTGCCCATTGCCCATTGACACTCCAATGGCTGTGTCTCCTTGCCCTCCAATGGCAGTGAGAATCAAATAGGAAGGGATCCAGCAGTGTGCGGCAGCAGTTGAAAAAACTAATACAGTCCTTAGTTGTATAAACAGAGGCATAGGATCAAAATCACATGAAGTAATAGTACTGCTTTATAAAGCTTTAGTTAGGCCACACCTGGAAGATCCAGTTTTGGTCACCGCATTACAAAAAAAGATGTTGAAGAACAGTTGCAGAAACGGGCATGGCTAGTCTAGAAAAAAAAAAAAAGGACTAGGAGTGACATGACAGCAGTGCTCCAGTATTTGAGGGGCTGCCACAAAGAAGAGGGGGTCAACTTATTTTCCAAAAGCATCAGAACGCAGGACAAGAATCAATGGATGGAAACTAACCAAGGAGAGAAGCAACCTGGAATTAAGGAGAAACTTTGTAATAGTCAGAACAATTAACCAATGGAACAGCTTGACTTCAGAAGTTATAGGGCAGTGGTGGCGAACCTATGGCACGGGTGCCAGAGGCGGCACTCGGAGCCCTCTCTGTGGGAACACATGCCGTTGTCCCAGCCTTGCCTCTGCCTGCGACCCCCTCCTCACCAGCAGTCCCCCTGGAGGAGAGTCACCCCTGAGCGTGGCCCACGCGGAGCAGTGCAGCCAAGGACATGGCAGCCAGGCAGCGTAGACAAAACTCTGCCCTCACGCCCCAACGTGCACAGTTGATGCTGCGGGGCGTGGGCAGAGGGCATGGCCGCCGTGGCGCTACTGGGCTGCCTGGGCGATCTGTGGCGGGCCCTGGAGCCGTGAGTGGCACTGCGGGCAGGCAGGGTGAGGCGGAGCGAGGGCGGGGCAGGGGTGGGCCCAGTTTTTGGGCACTCGCTCTCTAAAAGGTTCGCCATCACTGTTATAGGTGTTTCATCTCTGGAGGTTTTTAAGAAGTGATTGGACAGCCACTTGTCTGGAATGGTATAGTGTCTCCTGCTTGAGCAGGGGGTTGGACTAGAAGACCTCCAAGGTCCCGTTCAGCTCTACTCTGATTGATTTGAGTTTTCAGCAGGAGACAGAGACAACTTAGTCCCTTAACTGCAGCCCATTGGACTGATTGCAACAGCATGTCCTCAAGAAAGAGAGCACACAGGAGCTGCAGGTTTATGAGTGGTGTAAAACTATCCAAACAGGAGCACATGATGTTGACTCACGAGAAATAAAGAGGAACCTGGTTCATTTGTCTTCTGGCCTTGCATCCACATGACCTGGATGGGTCATATAATTTTATAACTCTCCTTTTCACTGGTTTTAGCATTCCTATTTGGTCCGCAGGCTGGAAGGCAAACTGCTCTCTCCCTTGCTTCCAGCAACAATCTTAGAGCCTCACCTGGTTAACGTCTAATTGTAATCTAAGATCAGTTTCTTCGGCTCTGGAGTCAAACGTCTGGGTCTGGGTGGCTTCAGGGACAGATGAGTATATGGACAACAGCATAGAAGAGTTTAACAGAACAGAATAAGAGAGTTGGAAGGGACCTTGGAGGTCTTCTAATCCAACCCCATGCTCAGGCAGGAAACCCTACACCAGGGGTCTTCAAACTTGGCCCTTTTATGACTTGTGGACTTCAACTCCCAGAATTCCTCAGCCAGCCTCCATTTTGTTTGTTAGATTTAAGACAGGGGTCTTCAGACTTGGCCCTTTGATGACTGGTGGACTTCAACTCCCAGAATTCCTCAGCCAGCCTCCATTTTGTTTGTTAGATTTAAGACAGGGGTCTTCATACCTGGCCCTTTGATGACTTGTGGACTTCAACTCCCAGAATTCCTCAGCCAGCATGCCTGGCTGAGGAATTCTGGGAGTTGAAGTCCACAAGTCATCAAAGGGCCAAGTTTGAAGACCCCTGGACTAGTCAGTCCTCCATTAACCTAATGCTGAACCATAGATCCTGTCACACCAACCTGTATCGCCCAAGAAGCAGCTCGCCAGGAGGTGTTCAAAAGAAAAGGAGTCTGGCAATCTGCGAAAGGATTAGGACTGCAGGTGCTTTGGTTGTGCAAAGGCAGAGAAAATTTATGGGAAGGAAAAAGAAAACAAAAAAACAAGGTGTATTTATCTAGAATAAATAGCAATGGGTTGGAGTGGCAGAAAAGAAACTAGAAGGAGAGGTACAAGGGCAGAGCTCTCCCTGTAGGCGGGCGCCATCGTGTGGCCAACTCGGGAATAGCACATGCAGGAGTTGGAGACACCCCCCTCTCCAAAATTACCCAAAACTGGACCATGTGTTGAAGCTCAGCTACAACACACCAGAATAAAAGGGACAAGATCATTTCCCTTCAAGGTTTACCTTCAACAATTCTATGAAATACACAAACCCACATGAGCAAACCAAGTTCCCACATCCGACTAAGCCAGCATTTGGTTTCTTAAGGTACCCAGCCACGTCTATGGAGATTCTCGTTCATCCAGATCAGGGGTAGGCCACCTTGGCTCTTTTATGACTCGTGGACTTCAACTCCCAGAATTCCTGAGCTAGCATGGCTTAGCTTGGAAACCTCTCCCTTTCCCCTCAGCATAGCTGACTCAGGAATTCTGGGAGTTGAAGTCCACGAGTCATAAAAGAGCCAAGGTTGCCTCACTCCTGATCCAGATAATGGCTGTCCCAAAGGTGCTTTATTTTTTCAAGAGGCAACTGGACGTTCTTTGTTTTTCTTTGAAAGACGTTTCGCTTCTCATCCAAGAAGCTTCTTCGTTTCGTTCCAATTTTCCCCGCCCTCCGGTCAGAGCGGAAGAAACAATTAGTCAGTGGAACAACCTGCCTCCAGAAGCTGTGAATGCTCCAACACTGGAAGTTTTTAAGAAGAAACTGGACAGCCATTTGTCTGAAATGGTCTAGGGTTTCCTGCCTGAGCAGGGGGTTGGACTAGATGACCTCCAAGGTCTCTTCCAACTTTATTATTATTATTATGGATCCTTGCACAGTCAGCCAGATGTTCAGACTGGATTTGGCATTTTGTCTACCTATCGAGTCCTTCCCAAGAACCTGGGATAGGCAGATGTGGATGTTTGATGGTATTACAGATATCGTCGCAGGATGGAAGCAGTTCCTAGTAAGGCCGCCTTTTGCAATTGACTAATGGCGAATTTGTCAGTGCCGATGATGGCGTTCAAACATCCACATCTGCCTATCCCAGATCCTGGGTAATGACTCGATATTATTATTATTATTATTATTATTATTATTATTATTATTATTATTATATAAATTAAAAATAGTCATATAAGTAAAAAGTACAGGTAACCCTATACCATTTCAGACAAATGGCTGTCCAGTCTCTTCTTAAAAACTTCCAGTGTTGGAGCATTCACAGCTTCTGGAGGCAGGTTGTTCCACTGGTTAATTGTTCTAACTGTCAGGAAGTTTCTCCTTAGTTCTAGGTTTCTTCTCTCCTTGATGAGTTTCCATCCATTGCTTCTTCTCCTGCCTTCAGGTGCCTTGGAGAATAGCTTGACTCCCTCTTCTTTGTGGCAGCCCCTGAGATATTGGAACACTGCTATCATGTCCCCCCTCGTCCTTCTCTTTGTTAAACTAGACATATCCAATTCCAGCAACCGTTCCTTATATGCTTTGGCCTCCAGTCCCCTAATCATTTTTGTTGCTCTTCTCTGTACTCTTTCTAGAGTCTCAACATCTTTTTTACATCGTGGTGACTAAAACTGGATGCAATATTCCAGGTGTGGCCTTACTAAGACCTTGTAAAGTGGTATCAACACTTCACGTGATCTTGATTCTGTCCCTCTGTTAATGCAGCCCAGCACTGTGTTGGCTTTTTTGGCAGCTGCATCACACGGCTGGCTCATATTTAAGTGATTGTCAACTAGGACTCCGAGGTCCCTCTCACAGTTGCTGCTATTGAGCAAGGTACCCCCTATACTATACCTGTACATTTGGTTTTTCTTGCCTAAGTGTAAGTATCTCATTTAGCAAGAGAAATTTGGGCTTCACCTGCGGCCGCTAAGTCCAGGCCTACCTGCAATTACACCAAAACCTGGCATGCAAATAAAAAAGATTATCTCCAGAGGAGATAAACGACAATTGTTTCCAGTGGGAAGAATTTATGTCATAAGAAGGAACGGTTTCCCAAGAACGTTATGCTTATTCCAAACAATACCTATTTCGAGTACAGATCTAGCTTTTAAACAATGGCAGAGAGAGAGAGATCTAAGTCTGTCTGGCAACCAACCTTAAATATAAGATATTTTTTTTTTATGCTAAAGGGAGAGAGGATGCTTAGCCCTGCCAGATCTGAAATTGCACTTTGCAGCCTGTTGCCTTGTTTGGTTAAAAAAAAACCAACGGGTGACGTCGAGAGATACACGATTATTAGATTTAGCAGGTCACGATGTGAGATTTGGATGGCACGCATATCGGTCGTACAGTGAGGCCATGATTAATGTTGGTGTTAGAAATCACTTTATTAGGCTTGCCATTTTGAGACGCTGGAACAAAGATAAATGAGATTATGCTGAAAAAAAACCCCCCAACTTTATGACTCTCCCCTTCCATTAAATATACTACAGAAAGGAAATGATGGCTGAACCCAGTCCTTCGGTGGGTTCTCTGATCCCAGATATTAGCTCTGAACCAGCCGGGTCTAGGGGATTGGCTGTGCCCCCTTCGCCCCCAGCCTCCCACCTCAGCCATTTACAGCCATCTTCCCTCCTCCGGTGTCCCATCCTCCACAGTCATCCTCCACCGCCAATGGGCCCCTGGCCCTCTGCCCCGGGCCTTCATCCCTAACCATTTGCCCAGACACTGTTTGACCCGGGCCTTTGGCTGCAAGAGACAAATAGCCTCCAGCCAATCAGGCAGTAGGTGGCAGCAATGGCAATATTGGGGGGCTTTGGGGGGGGCAGCATGCAATACGATCAGTGACAAGTTGGGGGGGAGAGAGAGCAAGAGAATAGAATAGAATAGAATAGAATAGAATAAGGAATAGGATAGGATAGGATAGGATAGGATAGGATAGGATAGGATAGGATGGAATGGAATGGAATGGAATGGAATGGAATGGAATAGAATAGAATAGAATAAGGAATAGAATAGAATAGAATAGAATAGAATGGAATGGAATAGAATAGAATAGAATAGAATAGAATAGAATAGAATAGAATAGAATAAGGAATAGAATAGGATAGGATAGGATAGGATAGGATGGAATGGAATGGAATAGGATAGGATGGGATAGGATAGGATAGGATAGGACAAGATAGAATAGAATAGAATAGAACAGAACAGAATAAGGAATAGAATAGAATAGAATAGAAAATGGAATAGAATAGAATAGAATAGAATAGAATAGAATAAGGAATAGAATAGAGTAGAGTAGAGTAGAGTAGAGTAGAGTAGAGTAGAGTAGAGTAGAGTAGAGTAGAGTAGAGTAGAGTAGAGTAGAGTAGAATAGAATAGAATAGAATAGAATAGAGCTGGAAGGGACCCTGGAGGTCTTCTAGTCCAGCTCCCTGCTCAAGCAGGAGAACCTATACTGTCTCAGACAGGTGAAGGTCCAGTCTCCTCTTAAAAATCTCCAGTGATGGAGTGCCCATGATTTCTGGGGGCTGTGGTGCGTGGCTGCTGGCGTTGGAGGGGTGAACGGTGACAACCCGTGGCTGCAGGCGTTTGGGGCGCAAGGTGCCTGCGCAAGGCTGGTGACACTGCGTGTGTGTGTTGGGGGGAGGGAGATGGTGCAAGGCTGCTGGCATGGGGGGGGGAAGAGTGATGGTGCGTGCTGGGGGGCAGCCAAACTGGTAAGCTGGCAGGATCAGGTGTGGCTTTCCCTTTTGACCACCACTACCCAGCCATTGCCTCTACGCCTGGCCTGTGGCCTGATGCCCACCGTGAACCATCCTGCTTTCCCCCACCACCTGCATCCATGTGCCGTCACCGTTCGCTCCCCCCCACCAGCAGCAGCACACGAGCACCGATGGCTTGCAGGCCCCCACGCAGATGTTACTCTCTCCTGTAACCTGTCACCAATCGCATCCCCCTCCCCAGAGCCCCTTTGGATACCCTTCCCAGCACCATCGTTGCCGCCTGCCACCCCATTGTCTGGTGGCTTCTTGTCCCGTGGAGCAAAACACCCGGGTCAAACGGTGTCTGGATGACTGGGCTGGGACAAAGGGCCAGGGAGGAGGGTCAGGGGCCCATTGGCCAAGGAGAATGGCCAGGAGAGGGCCAGCGGAGGAGGAAAGCTGTCGGTGAATGGGCTGAGATGGGTTGCTGGAGGCAAAGTGGGCACAGCCACAGTTGGAAGCCTAAAGTTCCCATTCCAGAACCAGCCAGATCTTCCCCAGCTCAAAGACCTTGCTCATAGTGAAGAGAAGGACAAGGGGGGACATGATAGCAGTGTTCCGATATCTCAGGGGCTGCCCCAAGGAAGAGGGAGTCAAGCTATTCTCCAAAGCGCCTGAAGGCAGGACAAGAAGCAACGGATGGAAACTAATCAAAGAGAGAAGCAACCTAGAATTAAGGAGAAACTTCCTGACAGTTAGAACAATTAACCAGTGGAACAACCTGCCTCCAGAAGTTTTGGGTGCTCCATCACTGGAGGTTTTCAAGAAGAGAGTGGACAGCCATTTGTCTGACATGGTAAAGGGTTTCCTGCCTGAGCAGGGGGTTGGACTAGATGACCTCCAAGGTCCCTTCCAACATTATTATTATTATTACTGTTGTTGTTGTTGTTATTGTGGATCATCGCACAGTCAGCCAGATGTTCAGACTGGATTTGGCATTTTGTTTACCTATCGAGTCCTTCCCAAAGACCTGGGATAGGCAGATGTGGATGTTTGATGGTATTACAGATATCGTCGCAGGATGGAAGCAGTTCCTAGTAAGGCCGCCTTTTGCAATTGACTAATAGCGAATTTGTCAATGCCGATGATGGTGTCCAAGAGGTGCTCCAGTTGTTTTGGGATTGCACCCAAGGCACCTATTACTATTGGTACTACCATTCTTGCCTTTGCCACAGTCTTTCTATTTCTATTTCTATTTCTATTTCTATTTCTATTTCTATTTCTATTTCTATTTCTATTTCTATTTCTATTTCTATTTCTATTTCTATTTCTATTTCTATTTCTATTTCTATTTCTTTCATTATTTCTATTTTATTACTACTACTACTACTACTACTACTACTACTACTACTACTAATAATAATAATAATAATAATAATAATAATAATAATAATAATATTCAGAGGCTAAGAGAGAGAATGTCCGGCCCAAAACTTCAATGGCTGAGGGTGGATCTAAACCAGGGATGTCTAACCTTAGCGACTTTAAGACTTATGGACTTCAACTCCCAGAATCCCCCTCCAACAAGGGGAATTCAACTCTGGGAGTTGACGTCCACAACTCTTTGAGTTGCCGAGGTTGGGAAACGCTACTTACCAATATCCCTTTCTTCAAAATACGGGCGGTTCTCGACATAACATTTAGTGACCGCTCCAAGTTGCAACAGCGCTGAACAAAGTAAGGAGAGAAGCAACCTAGAACTAAGGATAAATTGACAGTAGAACAATTAACCAGTGGAACAACCTGCCTCCAGAAGCGGTGAATGGTCCAACACTGGAAGTTTTTAAGAAGAGACTGGACAGCCATTAGTCTGAAATGGTATAGGGTTTCCTGCCTGAGCAGAGGGTTGGACTAGATGACCTCCAAGGTCCCTTCCAACTTTATTATTATTATTATTATTATTATTATTATTATTATTATTATTATTATTATTATTATTATTACATTTTGCCATACTTACGACCGTTACAGCATCCCCACGGTCACGTGATCAAAATTCGGATGCTGGGCAACGGGTTCGTATTTATGACAGTTGCTGTGTGCCAGATGGGGGTGTCACGTGATCATCTTTTGCGACAAGCAAAGTCAACGGAGAAGCCAGATTCTCCAAACAACCATGTTACTAACTTAACTTCTGCAGGGATTCCTTTAAAGCTGTGGCAAGAAAGGTCGTAAAATGGGGGCCAAACTCACTTAACAATTGTCTCGTTTAGCGACGGAAACGCTAGGCTCGTAAGTCGAGGACTACCTATGCTTTCTACAGGAGGTCAATGACACGTTACCTGTATATACTTCCGAAGCTCAACCTTTAAGTTGACCTTCATTGTTTGGAATCCACTAGATTCTGGAACCTTCCAATTCCGCCATCTTTAAAACTGGAATAAGTAGCTTGTAACTTGCAGGAATGTGTCAGCCCTTAATCACGTTTCTTCCCTTTTCAACAACGTTAAATAATAGGGATATTTATTTTCCTCTCTGCTCTCGGTGTCCACACTTGTGAATTAATTGCCATCAAGTCTTTTTTTATTATTTTTTATTTTGCCCTTTTTTTTTTTTCTCTCCCTGGGGATGAAATCTTATTTTAGCAGTCCTTTTCTAAGCTGAGGAGAATCTTATTTATGCGGTCCTGTTCCCAGCTCTGCTTAGAGGGAGAAGGGCTTGGGGAATCTTTTCCTCCCGATGAGAAAAATATTTTCATGATATAATATATTCCACGTTTAGCATGTCGGGTGGTTTCATGCCGCAGATGAACCGCTGGGAAGGACTTTAGACTTTGAAACCACAACTCGGGTTGTTTATTGCTGAAAATCTTGCTGTTCCATGTGCATTGTGTTCTGAGCAGAGAATTACTCTGTGCATATCTGTAGGGTGCCCAAGGGGGAGGGGGTCAAAAAAGTCAAAATGGCTGGCACAACTTTGCAAAGCCCTGCCTTCTTTTTACACAATATTTTGTTTGCAAGTGGCTGTAATAAATTCACATTGATCTTGTTTCCCGTTTCTCTTTTATTTCTGTGAACATCTTTAATAACAATCATAGTTTTGGACAAGGGCCAGGGGTTTTGTGACACGATCACAGATGCCCTTTTTTACTCACTCCCTGGAAGGTCTCCCTCTCTCTGTGTGTCTATGTGTGTGTGTGTGTGTGTGTGTGTGTGTGTTTATGTTCTTGTATATTCCTTATTTTGTCTTTTTCCCTTGCAAGATGCTTGCAAATAATGTTAGGCCTCTGATCTCCCTTTCCCCCTTTTAGCATCTCGCTGGCTCCATGGGGAGACAGGAACCCACTCAGGATAAAGCAAGGTGCCAGATCCCCTCAAAATAAGTCCATACCAAGGACCAGACACCCCCCCCATAAAACCAAGTCTCTGGACCCCATTTCATTGTCGTCTACCCCCCAAAAAACAAATCTCTTTGTTCTTGGGAATAAATGGATCTCCTTTCTCAACAATATGTCTGGATTTCATTTTTTTATTTGTTCTTGCGCCATCCCGGCTCGTGGAACTCCCCCCTCCCCAAATTATTCTTCTTACAATAACTTCCACTTGGATTTGAAAGAATAGCCCAGGTTAAAACTTATCTCCAATTAAATAAAATCGGAACGGTAGCTGCAGCTAAAACCCGTGGAAGGGGAGTTAAGAACAGATTTACTGAAAAATCACCCTTCCTTCGTTGGCACTGATTTTTTTTAGCATGAAAATGGCCCCCTGGGACTTGCTTTCAACTCCGTGCAGCATTTAATTTCACTCAGCCACCCCCGAGTTTGCTTTTTGCAGAAATCAAAAACATTCTTGAGAAATAAATTTCTCTCACAGCGCAAAGTACAGTGTATCACAACTGTAGATATTTTGTTTATTACTGTCATGGTTCTGGCATTCAGTCTGGTGAGGCAGCGAGTCTTTTCAAAACGGCCGGCCCCCTTTGCCGGGATGACGGTGATCCTGATTTATTCTCATTTCAAAAGCCTTGGTTATCTCTCTTTTTGTCCAACGTATAAGAGCGGGTACTATAAAATCCATTTTCTCCCTGTCTTCGTCCTGCAGATCATCATAAATAGATTCAAGATCACGTGAAGTATTAGTCCTGCTTTACAAAGCCTTAGTAAGGCCACACTTGGAATACTGCGTCCACTTTTGGTCACCACAATATAAAAAAGATGTTGAGACTCTGGAAAGAGTGCAGAGAAGAGCAACAAAGACGATTAGGGGGCGGGAGGCTAAAACATACGAAGAACAATTGCAAGAATTGGGTATGTCTAGTCTAGTGAAAACAAGGTGTAGGCGATTTCATGATAGCCATGTTCCAATATTTGAGGGGCTGCCCCAAAGAAGAGGGGGGTCAAACTATTTTCCAAAGCACCAAAAGGCAAGTTGAGAAACGATGGATGGAAATTAACCCAGGAGAGAAGCAACCTAGAACCAAGGAGAAATTTTCGTAATGGTGAGAACAATCAACTAATGGAACGGCTTGCCTTCAGAAGTTGCGGGTGCCCCATCACTGGAGGCTTTCAAGAAGAGATCGGACAGCCATTTGTCTGAAATGGTACCGGGGGGTCTCCTGCTTGAGCAGGGGGTTGGACTAGATGACCTCCAAGGTCCCTTCCAACTCTGTTATTCTATGCTTCTATGCTAGCAAAATACGGTGCCGGGCATGTTCCTTTCTCTGTAAATTCCCGGATCGGGGAAATTCTTAGGAATTTGGAATGCCAAATGCAATCCAAGTAATTTCCCAGATGACAAAGCCAGCTGCCATAAATAAACCGAGTGTGTCACTGGAGAGCTTGAAAAAAAATCCTAGAACCCAGCTACAACGTTTAGAGAAAAAAAAAATTATCTTTTTTTGTTGTTTTTTTTAGCAAAAAGGAAGAGTCGACATCATCTCTACCCCTTGTAGACTTCTCAAAGTCTAGGAGTTTGTGGTGTTGCTCGGCAAAGCCAAACCCATGGGGTTCCCTATCGCGTTCGCAAACGCCATAATTGCGTTTGAGCCGGACCCTTTGTTGATGCTGATCACCTCCCCGCTGGCTTGCTCAAGTTCCGTCTTCCGGAAGATGTTCTTCATGGTGGACTGGAAGTTGTTGGTGACGAAGCAGTAGACGATGGGATCCATGCAACTGTTGAGGCTGCTTAAGGTGACGGTCACGTGGTAGACCACCAAGCTGAGGTTGTAGGACATGGCTGGGTTGATGGCAATGGCCAGCTGGCGCACGTGGAAGGGGGTGAAGCAGATCATGAAGATGATCAGGACCGTGATGAGGAGCTGCACGGCTCTCATCCGCCTCTCCCGGCTCTGGTGCATAAGCGTGGGCTTGGAAAGGGCGCACATGATCCTGGTGGTGAAGAAGGTGAGGATGATCAGGGGGAAGAAGTACTCGCAGACCATCAAGGGCAAGATCTGCGCAATGCAGCAGTAGGAGAACTTCACGGCCAGGGTGAGGATGGAGAAGGTGATCACGGTGGCGAAGGTCCAGATGAAAGCACAGATCCCTTTGGCGTAGTCGGGGTTCCTCCACCTGCGCGAGGCTTCCACCTGGACAATGGCCAGGTACCGGTCAATGCAGATGCACGTGAGGAAGAGGATGCTACAGTACATGTTGACAAAATAGGTGAAAATGTGGACGAGCGCACAGGTGTGGCAGTCCTTGGCGCTGTAGTGCACAATGATCCGGACAGGTAAAGAGAAGCCCACCAGCAGATCGGTGATGATCAGATTGATGGTATAGATGACCGAGGTGGTTTTCGTTTTCGTGCGGAAGCAGAAGACGTAGAGAGCTACAGAGTTCAACACCACGCCCATCAGGAAGATGATGGTATTGATCACCACCAGGACTATCCACAAGGTATGAAATCTGTCCGAGAGTTCTCCATCCAGGTGGACAAATTTGTTAAACATATTGCTGTAGTTGGAGGACACCGTAGAATTGTTGGAAGGCTCCATGGTCAATGCCGCTAATGGTACCTACAAGACAACAAACAAAGATGCAGGTTCACAGTCGATTTTTATACTGCTCAATAGTCTATGGCAGTGATGGCGAACCTTTTATAGACTGAGTGCCCAAATCCTGGCCCTGCCCCCACTCCACCCCCTGCCCTGCCCCTGCTCCAACCCCACCCCACCTGCCTGCAGGGCCATTCACCACCTCCAGGGCCCGCTGCAGATCGCCCAGCAGCACCATGGCAGCCATGCCCTCTGCCCGTGCCCCACAGCATCAACTGTGCACGATGGGGTATGGGGGCAGAGTCTTGTCTACGCTGCCTGGCTGCCATGTCCTTGGCTGCACTGCTTCACGTGGGCCATGCTCGGGGGCGACTCTCCTCCAGGGGGGCTGCTGGTGAGGGGGTCGCAGGGGGAGGCAAGGCTGGGGCAATGGCACGTGTGCCCACAGAGAGGGCTCCGAGTGCCGCCTCTGGCACCCATGCCATAGGTTTGCCACCACTGGTCTATGGAGATTCTCGGTCATCCACATCATGGTTGTCCCAAAGATGACTTTTCACGAGGCAACTGGACTTCCTTGTTTTTCTTTGAAGACGTTTCACTTCTCATCCAAGAAGCTTCTCCAGCTCTAACTGGATGGTGGGGGAATGGAAGGATTTATACTCCTTGCAGACAGCTGGTCTATCTCCAATCTACAACACAGTCCTTTCAACAGTTCCAAGAGGGCTCTACACCCATTTGCACCACTCAGGTGACCCTGAGGACACAGCTAAACCTCCAAGTGGCCTCAATGACTCTCTAAAAGAACACAAATGACCAGCTGTCTGCAAGGAGTATAAATCCTTCCATTCCTCACCATCCAAACAGAGCTGAAGAAGCTTCTTGGATGAGAAGTGAAAAGTCTTCAAAGAGAAAAAAGAACGTCCAAATTGCCTCTCAAAAAGACACCTTTGGGACTGCTCAGTAATGTAATCTTGAGGTCAAGTATAACTTTTAGGAACGAGGTTAGGACCCAAAGCTTCCTGTCTCTACCCTTATTTGCAAATATCCCAACTACTCCCGGATGAGAGAAAGATCCTATTGCTTTGCACACCCAAAGCATGGAATACAGATAGCACAACAGATTTGTAGCAAGCCGTCATTTAACTAGGTTCCCAGTTCTTCCAGGATAGGTAGTCCTGTACTGAACTAAACCGTTCGTTTAGAATGAAGTTACAACAACTCTGAAAAAGGTGACTTTTGACCGTTTTTCAATGGTTTTACAACTGTTGCAGCATCCCCATGGTCACGTGATCAAAATTCAGACACCTGGAAACTGACTTGTATTTATGACGGTTGCCGCGTCCCGGGGTCATGTGATCACCGTTTGTTGACCCCCCCTGACCAGTAAAGTCAATGGGGGAAACCAGGTTCACTTAACAACCGTGTTCCTAACTTAACAACTGCAGTGATTCACGTAACAACGGTGGCAGGAAAGGTCGCAAAATGGGTTGTGGGAAGAATCCAGAGAAAGACATATTTTGGGAAATATTAAAAAGGCAGAATATTATATTTCCCCAAAGGATCTTAAAGGCAGAAACCAACCCTGTCCCCAAGTCTCTCTGCCCCAAACAGAAACCGGGTCTGCAGAAATGCAGATGTGATAATCCTGTCAGAAAGATTGGAGTCAGGAAGCTGGGATTAGAAAGACACAGATTCCTAGAATCAACAATCCTTCACACCAACAAATCCAACAGTAATCAGCCACAGCCCCAGGGAAGCAAGATATGACCTTTGAGACATAATAGGATTAACCCACCACCATCAGAATACCAAAAAGGCACACTCAGACCCAGGTCAAAGTTCATGCCACAGGAACAACTCCAAACAAAAGCCCAAGAAGGTATAAAACCCCACCACTCCTTGCTCCATGTGGTCAGTTTTTTCTCAGAGCCGTGTTTCTGTCTGGCTCTGCTCTTCAATAAACTGCAACCTTCTTTCTAAAGCAGTCTCCATTTTGTTTATTCCCAGCTTGGACTGGACCCCACTGAAGATTTTTCTTTCGACAGAGTCAACATTCACGCAACAACCCTCTTGCTGAACCACATAAATTTTGGGCTCAATTGTGGTCTTAATTCGAGGACTTACTGTAAATCATCTTAATCAACAAACCAATAAAGTTTAAAGTTCCGCTTGTCTGCATTTTATAGCAGAAGAACTAATCTTAACTCTTCTTTTAAAAAAAGCTCAAGTGATTTACAAAAGGTGTTAAAAAGTAAAAAAAAAACTTTTAAAAGAAAATCACATGAGAACTTTTTGACCTCGGGTGGGCTGTAACGTATTGCCTAATATGGATTTGCGGCATTTTTTTTTCATGCAGCCGACTTGTAGTAAAAAAAACAGTTTTCCAAGCTGCTGCCAAAGCCTTGCTAAACCATTATTTGGCAGCAGGGGAGGAGAAAACCCCGGGAGACTGAACGGGGAAAGGGTGAGAATTGCTGCTTTTGTGCCTTGTGATTAACCCGGTTAATGCGTTAATCCATTAACCTGGTTAATGCGTTAATCCATTTCCTAGGCTCGTGGACAGCTTTCAACACAAATTTGACAAACAGCTGGATTTGCACAATGCCCAAAGCTGGAAAACTCCCCAGCCAAGGTTAGATAAATTGAATTTACTATGTCGTGTAAAGGCAGTGTAGAAACACATCATCAGAGCAAAAGGTTGAAGTTAGAGAAGAGTTTTCACTTTCAATAATATAATTCCAACAAACATTTAGCCTGGTAGTTTCGGCTTTCTACATCTCTCGTGTCTCGAAACAAATCAAACCTAGCTGGTATTTATTACTCCTGCCTTGCTCCTAATAGCTGGATCTAATCCTGTGGTCTGTCCTGCCTTAATTTTCCAACAGCTCTGTGTTTAAATGTTCCTCCGGGTAATTTGTCACATTATTTATACACAAAGGGTTAAACATCTTCTTGGCAAGTTCTTGCTCAGCTGGGGCAGAGATTGGCCAAATATGGTATTTTGCTTTGGGGGAACGCGTGAAGCTGTGATCTTCCGCGTCCAGGAGGAACAGAAAGATCTGGCAGACATCAAGATTGAACGGGAATATCTTTGAGGAGATATTTAGAGATACGTAAGGAAGAGGGCGAAAGACGACGGTTCTAGAAACCTATTCCTCACTTCAGCTGTATTCTCAACAAGACCTGACATCCGGGGACCCTCCCCCCCCCCAAAAAAAAGATTTTACTTCACTTTTGATCAGTGATCCCAAACGATTTTATCCCACTCTGGATTTGGAGAATCAAGGATTATTCTCCTGGATTGGCTAAGCTTATTTCGGACATATTTTTCTTAGGTCCAACTGAACGACGTGAATCATTCATGACAACAAACCAACAATACAATACTGCACAATACAGGCAGTCTTGACTTACAACAGTTCATTTAGTGACCGTTGAAAGTTACGAAGGCACTGAAAAAAGCGACTTATGACCGCTTTTCACACTTACGACCGTTGAAGCCATCTCCATGGTCACGTGATCCAAATTCCGACCCTTGGCGACTGACTCATATTTATGACGGTTGCAGGGTCCCCCTGGGGCTGTGTGAACCCCTTTGGCGACCTTCTGACAAGCAAAAATCCAAGGGGAAGACAGATTCACTTAACAACCAGGTTACTAACTTACCCACTGCAGTGATTCACTTAACAACTGAGGCAAGGAAGATCGCAAAATGGGGCACTTAAAAAAAGTCTCCCTTAACCATAGAAATTGTGGGCTGAGTTGTGGTTGTTAAAATGAGGACCACCTGTATATCAAACAACAATCCCAGAAAGGGCTTTTTGTGATTAAGACCACCAGGGAAATCAAGAAATCCGGACAGTTCAAAAGTGTACGAAAAATTATTGTAAGCTTAAGTTCTCTACAAGAATCTGAGCTCCTAGCGGTCAAAGGAAATTAGAGTGAGTTAAGAACAGAAGGAATTCAAGGTGGTCTGGCCTTTGATCTCTTGTGGGCACGCAGGGACTCATGACTGGTGACGCATTTGACCCCTCCCTCCAGGGTCATCTCCTGCAGACCAATCCTAGAACTTGGAGATCAATCTCTGCCCACTGCTTAATTGATCAGGAAAGACAGAAAGGAATATAATAGAATAGAATAACAGAGTTGGAAGGGACCTTGGAGGTCATCTAGTCCAACCCCCTGCTCAGGCAGGAAACCCTATACCCTTTCAGACAAATGGCTGTCCAGTCTCTTCTTAAAAACTTCCAGTGTTGGAGCATTCACAACTTCTGGAGGCAGGTTGTTCCACTGGTTAATTGTTCTACTGTCAATTTCTCCTTAGTTCTAGGTTGCTTCTCTCCTTGATTAGTTTCCATCCGTTGCTTCTTGTCCTGCCTTCAGGCATTTTGGAAAATAGCTTGACTCCCTCTTCTTTGTGGCAGCCCCTGAGATATTGGAACACTACTATCATGTCCCCCCTCGTCCTTCTTTTCATTAAACTAGACGTACCCAATTCCAGCAGCCTTTCTTTATATGTTTTGGCTCCAGAACCAAGAGATGTTCTTTCTAGGTCCAAGACTATCTGGACAGAAATGAATCCAGACAATAGGTCTAGCATTGACTTGGGAAGACCCAGTGATGGAGATCCATTGTTTCTCATCCTTCCCTCTGGTAATTGGTGAATAATGTGACCCCCTCCTCTTCTTTGTGGCAGCCCCTCAGATACTAGAAGACTGCTATCATGTCTCCCCTGTTTCTTCTTTTCTCTAGACTGGCCAAACCCATGTCCCGCAGCCGTTCTTCGTATGTTTTAGTCTCCAGGCCTTTGATCATCTTAGTTGCTCTTCTCTGAATTTTTTCCAAACTCTCAACATCTTTTTTTGTGATATGGTGACCAAAATTGGCGGCAGTATTCCAGGTGTGACCTCACTAGGGTTTTATAAAGCGGTAGTAATACTTCTTGTGATCTTGATTCTATGCCTTGGACTCACAGCGTCCCTACAAACAGAAGTCCAATTAAGAGGGATACAAAAAAATCACCTTCGTTTAAGTTGCTCAAGATTCCTAGCGCTTTGTTCCAAATTTCTCTGAAAGAAAGTTGATCCTGGATTGATTTATGTCGGTTTCTGGCTTATATCACCAAGTGGTTGAAGCTCTCACGTTGTCAAGTGGTGCTCCTCAGCTTTAGTAGGCAATTTGCATGTGTAATTTCCCCTGCTTTGTCCATGCCGTTAAGTTCCCTCACAACATAACAATCTGAAGAGTTTTTCTGAGGCAAAGCTTCTGAGGTGACTAAGTAAGTTTGGCGCCAGTATTTATCTGAGCGCACACTACAAAACTTATAAATACATTTTATTAGGGAGACTCAGACGGCCGGGTGGTTCAAGTCTTCTTGTAAGGTGCTTGTAAATCCTTCACAGCCTCCACAGTATTTATAATGAAAGCTGATTTAAATTAAAAAATTCAGGCTTGGCAGAAGGCACTCAAGATATGTGTCCAGCATGATGATAATGATGGTGATGATAATGTTAACTATTCAGTCATGTCTGACTCTTAGAGTCTTTGAGTCAGATCTCTCTGCATCTTCCAATCTTGAGCTATTTCTTTGATGGGTCCCTCAGCTTCTTCTCAATGACGTTTTTATTTATATAAAATCTTTACGTTGTAGTTCGGCATCCGACGGGCCTCAATCAATCAATCAATCAATCAATCAGAATAGAGCTATAAGGGACCTTGGAGATCTTCTAGTCCAACCCTCTGCTCAAGCAGGAGATCCTATACCAGGGGTAGGCAACCTTGGCGCTTTTATGACTCGTGGACTTCAACTCCCAGAATTCCTGAGCCAGCCATGCTGAGGGGAAAGGGAGAGGTTTCCAAACTGAGCCATGCTGGCTCAGGAATTCTGGGAGTTGAAGTCCACGAGTCACAAAAGAGCCAAGATTGCCTACCCCTGTCCTATACCATTTCAGACAAGTGGCTGTCCAGTCTCTTCTTAAAAACCTCTAGTGATGGAGCACCCACAACTTCTGGAGGCAGGTTGTTCCACTGGTTAATTGTCCTCACTGTTAGGAAGAGTCTCCTTACTTCTAGATTGGTTCTCTCCTTGACTGGTTTCCATCCATTGTTTCTTGTCTTGCCTTCAGGTGCTTTGGAGAATAAGTTGACCCCTTCCTCTCTGTGGCAGCCCCCCAAATGCTGGAATACTGCTATGATGTCACTCCTAGTCCTTCTATTCTCTAGGCTGGCCATACCAGGAGATCGATGGTCAATTGAAACATCTGATGCATTGTGTGAGCTTGTGAGGAGAACATCTTAGGGCCACATGATCAATCACTGACCACTGCTGGTGCTGCTGAGATCAGATAGACATTCAGGGGTGAAATTTTGCATTTGTTAGTAGGACTAATCTACACAACTCATTCCATTCCAGGCTGGGATAGGTAGGCCATCCCTTTGTGAAATATTTCATGCTGGGAAGACAGCAATAGCTATAGGCTTATATACTGCTTCATAGTGCTCTACAACTCTCTTTAAGTAGGTTTACAGAGTCAGCCTGTTGCCCCCAACCATCTGGGTCCTCATTTTACCGATCTTGGAAGGATGGAAGGTTGAGTCAACCTTCAGCCGGTCAGGATCGAACTGCTGGCTGTGGGCAGAGTTAGCCTGCAATACTGCATTCTAACCACTGCATCACCACAGCTCTGCAATCCAATATAGTTGGATTGAATGACATTTCCCATGAAAATAACCATATACTTCCAGGTGATACCAACAGTGATAAATGCAGAAATCTTTCCCAGCTGCTCTGTCCTGACACCTGATATTCAGTGCAAGGGTCTGTGCCACTACACCTTATATGCACAGTGGAGACATATCTATCTATCTATCTATCTATCTATCTATCTATCTATCTATCTATCTATCTATCTATCTATCTATCTATCTATCTATCTATCTATCTCTATCTCTCTATCTCTATCTCTAT
>NW_015387627.1:33982-36227 GCF_001527695.2 Protobothrops mucrosquamatus
TCCTCTGTCTGTCTGTCTGTCTGTCTATCTATCTATCATGATTTTGGAACGTTATAAACAGATTAGAAATCCAGATAGATTTGAAATAAATAAATAAAATTTTCAAACTGATGGTGGGAATCCTTCCCATGGGAAAATGCCGCTGTTTGGACTTTTTGACAGAAAATATGATAAGATGGGAATTTGAACTGGACACTAGAGGGAGCCAGAGCAACTAAATATTACAATTATAGGAGAAGCCACCAACTCTAGCCCCCCCCTTCTTCCTGACAAATGCATACAGTATTTTAAATTCCTACAAAACATTTTCCATGCTCCCTGTTCTGCGCAACAACATTAAACCGGGCATACAACATGTAAGCAGCTTTTGGCTCAGCCTGTAAGGAGATCCAGAATCCCAGCTGGAGAAAAAACAAAAAAGCCACAAAAATGCCTCTTGACACCTTCCATGAAATAAAAGGCATTTGGTCGAAAGGCGCTTTGTTGACACATGGATTGTAAACATCCTCTCGTCAGGCTAAGCTCCGGACAGCTGTAATAGCTACATGAAATGTTGAAGTGCCTAATAAGGGCGAAACGACACCAGGCAAGATTTACGATCCCAAACACAGATGCGCAAATTAAAATAAGATTTTGGAGAGCTAGAAGTGGTGCGCAAAAAAAAAAAAGGCAGCAAAACGATCAAGGATTTCTTACAAAGAAGACTTGTTATGGTCCTGCAAGCAAAGAGATATATGCAAACGGAGGAGGGAAAAAACTTGAAAAAGGTTTTGAAATGCATACGAGGAGTAGTGGTAATATGTGCAGTCCTCAACGTACGAGCCCAAAATTTTTGTTGCTAAGCCTAAGACTGAAAATCAGGCTTGTCAGATGTTATATTTTTTCTATCCTGCTCTATGGAGCAGAGAGTTGGTCTCTGACAGAAGGCCACCTGAAGAGACTAGAAGCATTTGAAATGTGGATTTACAGGCGGCTGTTACGTAGAAGCTGGGTGGACAAGATCAGAAATGAGGAGGGGATAAGCCGCCTGGGAAAGCCAAGGGAAATCATCAAAACCATTAAAAAACGAAAATTAGAATATTTCGGACATGTGATGCGCCACCCAGAAAAATACGGCATACTCCATTTAATCCTCCAGGGAAAGATTGAAGGCAAACGAGGTCCAGGCAGAAGAAGAACATCGTGGCTTCAAAACCTAAGGGACTGGTTTGGACAAAACTCAGCAGCACTTTTTCATGTGGCTGCTGATAAAAACAGGATCGCCAACATGATTGCCAACGTCCGATAACGGATACGGCACAAGAAGAAGAAGAAGAAGCGAGGCAATCATTAAGGTGAATTTTGCCCCATTTTACGACCTTTCCTGTCACCGTTCTTAAGTGAATCACTGCATTTGTTAACTTAGGAACACGGTTGTTAAATGAAACTGGCTTTCCCCCATTGACTTTGCTTGTCAGAAGATCATAAAAGAAGATCGCGTGACTCTGCGACTGCGACTGTGACCGTCATAAATGTGAGTCAGTTGCCAAGTGTCTGAATTTTGATCATGTGACCACGGGGATGCTGCAACAGTCATTAAGTGTGAAAAAACGGTCATAAGCCACTTTTTTTCAGAGCCGTTGTAACTTTGAACAGTCACTGAACAAACTGTTGTAAGTCGTGGATTACTTGTAAAGGGAACCTGGAAGTCCTCAAGTTGCTGCGTGGGACAGGACAAGGTCTGTGCATATTGGGCTGTCCCTTCAGGCTCAGTTAAAGAGGGACATTCTCCTCTTATATTGCTCTCTTTTTAAAATTGCATTCAGTCATGCAATTCTTGGAGACGCTCTGAATAAGTCCCTGCAGCTGTCTTGGCAAGGTTTTTCAAGTAGTTTGCCATTGTCTCCTTCCTGGAGCTGAGACAAAGTCCACACACACACCTAAGGCAGGACTAGAACTCACAGTCTCCTTGCGATTGGCCCAAAGTCACCCAGCTAGCTTTCATGCCTAAAGCGGGACTAAGACTCTTCTTGTGATTGGCCCAAAGTCACCCAGCTGGCTTTCATGCCTAAGGCGGAACTAGAACTCAAAGTCTCCTCATGATTGGCCCAAAGTCACCCAGCCGGCTTTCATGCCTAAGGCGGAACTAGAACTCACAATCTCCACGTGATTGGCCCAAAGTCACTCAGTTAGCTTTCATGCCTAAGGCGGAACTAGAACTCACAGTCTCCTCGTGATTGGCCCAAAGTCACCCAGCCAGCTTTCA
>NW_015387627.1:37226-40730 GCF_001527695.2 Protobothrops mucrosquamatus
TTCCTTTGTTTTTCCTTGAAGCCGTTTCACTTCTCATCCAACACGACACGGTCCTTTCAGCAGTTCCACAAAGATTCCACGTCCATTTGCACTATTCAGATGACCCTGAGAGCACAGATATGCCTCTAAGGGGCCTCAATGATCCTCAGAAAGAGTGCTAATAACCAGAAGACTGCAAAGAATATAAACCGTTCCATCGTCCCCCCTTCAGTCAGAACTGAAGGAGCTTCTTGGATGAGAAGCGAAACGTCTTCAAGAAAAAAAAACAAAGGAAGTCCAGTTGCCTCTTGAAAAAGCATCTTTGGGAGAAGCCTGACCTGGATGACGGAGAATCTCCATAGACAGTCCTGAGGGAAGTCAGCTCCCCAGAGAAGGAAATATTAAAAAGGCAGAAAAATATATTTCCTTCAAGGATCTTAAAGAGACAGAAAAGCATGCCCACTTTTCCTTGATAGCCCCAAATTCTCTCTGTCCCAAGCAGGAGCCAGCCCTATACAAATGCAGATGTAACCATCAGAAAGTTGGAGCCAGAAACTCAAGAAGACAAAGAGACCTAAAATCTGCATACCCCACCCAAACTCTAGGAGCCATTAGCCCCTTCACCAGGGAAGCAGGATATGATAATAGGATTAAACCACAGATACCAAGGCCCAGAAAAGCACACTCAGACTCAGTTCAAAGTTCATGCCACAGGAACAGGAAACTATTCCAAACAAAAGGTTTTCGGAGGATATTAAAAACCTACTCCACGTGTGCTCAGCCCTTGATTTCTCTCCTCCTTCCTGCCAGAACCATCTTTCAGTCTGGCTCTTCAATTAATTGTAACCTTCTTCCCAAAGCAGTCGCCATGTTGTTTATTTATCCCCGGCTTGGATGAACCAGGATGAAGACTTTACTTCCAACAGTCCGAATCTCCTGCTTTCTAGCTTGATGCCTTAACCATGACACCAAAATGGCTTTCATTGCACCTATTCTGAATCGTATAACTCTATGTAACCCTGACTAGAGCATGTAGGTTTGTATGTTAGAATATCTGGCATTTATTGGATTAAGTGCTGTCTCCTTAAGAGATGGCTTATGGGAAATGTAGTTTTAGTTAGTCAGTCATCCCAGTGGGAGGAGTTTCTAAAGGGTATTGGGAGACTTCCTGGACACAAGCCAGATTGGAATGTCTTTGTCTAAAGAGAAGCATGGGCCATCGGATGTCACCCGATGATCCTGTTCTGCTATAAAGATGGCATGGAGAGAGCATTATCTTCTCACCTATGGGAATGAACAGAGATGTGTTTTCCAGAAGCTACCAGCATAAATGCAAGTAATCTCTCTAAATAAATATGTTTTTGTTACGAAATCATTTCTATTGAGTTTAACTACCTGACCCGGGTTTACAATGCAACTTAATTCTGGGTCAGAATAGCACCCTTTTGTAGGAAGAATCCAGAGAAAGAAATATTTTGGGAAATATTAAAAAGGCAGAATATATTTCCCCAAAGGAATAATGAAAAAGATTTTTTTTAAAAAAAAAAAGACAGAAACCAGCCCCCAGAAATCAGCCCAGCCCCTAGAAGCCAGCTTTTAGAAATGCAAATTCAATAATCCTTTCAGAAAGATTGGCGCTTTCCAGCTAGAAACTAAAGAAATTAGGCAGACAAAGACAACTAAAATCTACATACCCCCACCCAAATTCTAAAGACAGGAGACATAATAGGATTAACCCACCAATGCCAAAAGGGCACACTCAGACTCAGGTCAAAGTACACGACACAGGAAATACAAAGCCTCAAACAGGAACAGGAAACAACCTCAAGAGCCCCAGAAGGTATAAAAACCCACTCTCTACGTGTGCGCTCTCTCTCTTTTCTTCCAGAGCCATCTTTCTGTCTGGCTCTCCTTTTCAATAAACTACAACCTTCTTTCTAAAGCAGTCTTCATGTCGTTTATTCCCGGCTTGGACTGGACCCTGGTGAAGATTTTTCTTTCAACACTTTCAAAGCCACTAATGATACCAACTGTCCATTCAAGTCAAGCCACAGAAGAAATAAAAAGATTTCCACACATTTGGAGGCTCCAGATAAATTCACCCCCACGAGATGGGACGCTAACTTTGCTACAGAAGAAGTCAAACATCCAGCTGCTTTTTCCATGTTCCCGCTCTTTTACACACCTTTATCATGGAGGAAAAAATACAATAATAACTTTTAATGTAGAACGTCGTAAATGTTTTGAGTCTTACTCAATATTGCTGAGGGTCAGTAATAATGGGGATTTTTAATATAAAGCACCTGGAAAGTAACAGAGTATGAATCCACCTTAGTATCTCTCATATCTTTTATGTCCAGCAAACTTTAGTAAAAAAATATAATTGAAGACGAGATTGTTAAACAGTCCTTTCCTTGGAACAGAATTTAAAATTATTAACATATTAAATCAAAGGAGTCTGAATCGGGTTAAGTTACATAAAATCAACCAGTTCAGCGTGACTGATATTGTTTCTATAAGGCCTGGAGGGTAGCCATGATCATTATAAATACTTTAAATTTCAATAGATATTGGGCCCATTATTCTAAAAACCCATCTCCATGATTCATGAGGACTACGGCCTTGCTAAGTCACAATAAATCAGACTGTTTACTGTCCGTGCCATTATTCCTCAGCCATTTTGGGGTTGCAACTCGCTGGAGGACACCAATAAGGAGTTCTGGAGAAACATGAAGCAACAACTTTTCAAGAACATAAATATAGGTAAAATAAGTGTTTCTCAACCTTGACAATTTTAAGGCATGTGGACTTCAACTCCCAGAATTCCACAGCCAGCATTGCTGGCTGTGGAATTCTGGGAGTTGAAGTCCACATGCCTTAAAATTGTCAAGGTTGAGAAACACTGCGAAATGATGTTAAATCCGTGCCACGTTGGGATAACAAAACTTTTCTCCAACAGGCAAAAGGATAAACAATTTCACACAAACACACACACACACACACACACACCCTCAAACAAATATCAAGGTCAATAGAAAGAAAATTAATTTGATTAGCCCCCCCCTCTCCGAGTTAGCAAGATGGGAGATTTGCTCCTGACTCACCAAAACTCACATTTCTTTTTAAAGCGGAGAGCCATAAAACTATTTTTAATAACACATCTGGGCTTTGCAACTCAAGTTTGTGACATTCACAGAGGAAGTGGCCTAATTTCTATCGGGTGTTCGGTCCAGCCTTTTTCAACCTAGGCCAGCTGAGGCTTCTGGGAGCCCTAGGCTCAAATTCTCTGGAGGGCCCCGGGGTGGAAAAACAGGCAGGAGCCGACGGAGCAGATGCAAATAAGTCCTTCGTGTCCCAGTTTTGCCCCATCTTCTATATAATGTACACCCTTGACATCATTCAGGGCTTTACGGGAAAGTCAATATATTTCAGCATTGGTTGGGCTGCAACATTTTATAGCAGTTGTGGATCCAATTAGCTTCCTTCCTTCCTTCCTTCCTTCCTTCCTTCCTTCCTTCCTTCTTC
>NW_015387627.1:41629-59227 GCF_001527695.2 Protobothrops mucrosquamatus
TTCCTTCCTTCCTTCCTTCCTTCCTTCCTTCCTTCCTTCCTTCCTTCCTTCCTTCCTTCCTTCCTTCCTTCCCTTTTTCCCTTGCCTACTTTTTGAAGCTAGACATTGAACAGAAGAAAAGAAAGACTGTCCACTTACCATCCAGGGCACTCTGAAATGAACAAACGCTGAAATCAAGGAAGAGTAAAGCACCCTTAAATCTGAAACATCGGATCCCAGCTCTCCGAACGGGAGCCAAAGCAGACAGCCAGGCATGCAACGGAGAGACCTGCTCCGTTTCGTTTTCTCCTCTTAAGTGTAGCCCGGAGAGCAAAGTTAGGTGCTGGGTAGGGCACAGTCTCTGGGAACCAAATAATGCAAAAATAAATCAGACTCCAACTTCTCGTCTTTCTTCAGTTTTGTCAAATGCCTCTGCAAAGAGCGTTGGCCGAGCGCCCTGATTCGGCTGGGAAATTTATGAAGTGATAAAAAAGCTGCTGAATATTTAAGCCCGGCCATGCGCTTGCAATAATGGTTTTTATCTGGAAATGTGTGCTCTTTTGCTTTTAAGCAGATCTACCCCACCCCCTCGGTGAAAGATAAGAAAAAGGGGCAAATAAACTTTAATTTAGAAGCAAAAGACCAAATGCACGAAAAGACCAGCAAACTCTGAAAAAAAAAACCCCACGTTTCTAGCTGTTCATCCTGTATGCCAAGGGAAGAATGACTTCATGGATCTGCTGGGAGAATGCTCTGTGACTCTTGTTCTATAATAATAATAAAAAAAAAGTTGGAAGGGACCTTGGAGGTCATCTAGTCCAACGCACTGCTCGGGCAGGAAACCCTATGCCATTTCAAACAAATGGCTGTCCAGTTTCTTCTTAAAGACTTCCAGTGTTGGTGCATTCACAGCTTCTGGAGGCAGGTTGTTCCACTGGTTAATTGTTCTCACTGTCGGGAAGTTTCTCCTTAGTTCTAGGTTGCTTCTCTCCTTGGTTAGTTTCCACCCGTTGCTTCTTGTCCTGCCTTCAGGTGCTTTGGAGAATAGCTTGACTCCCTCTTCTTTGTGGCAAACCCTGAGATATTGGAAGGCTGCTATCATGTCCCCCCTCACCCTTCTCTTCATTAAACTAGACATACCCAATGCCAGCAACCGTTCCTTGTAAGTTTTAGCCTCCAGTCCCCTAATCATCTTTGTTGCTCTTCTCTGCACTTTTTCTAGAGTCTCAACAGGACTGGCTGAGGAATTCTGGGAGTTGAAGTCCACAAGTCATAAAAGGGCCAAGTTTGAAGACCCCTGCTTTACACCGTCCCAGTCAAGTATTTGTCCAGTTTCTTCTGAAAAACTTCATGATGGAGCACGCCCAATTCCAAAAGGCAAGCTATTCCATTGATTAATTGCTCTCATTGTCAGAAAATTTCTCCTTACGTCTACATTGGATCCCCACCCATTACTTCTTGTCCTACCCTCTGGTATCCTAGAGAATAAGTCAACCCCTTCTTCTCTATGACATCCCTTCAAGTACTGGAAGACAGATACCACGTCCACTAATCCTTCTCTTTGATAGACCAGACATACTTAGCTCCATCGATCAATCATCATACGATTTAGCCTCCAGACTCTTTATCATCTTTATTGCTCTTCTCTGCACACTTTCCGGGGTCTTCACATGTTTTTTTTTTGTGTGTGTGTTATGGTTAGGCTAACCATGGCTAAATATGCCACAAGGAAACCAAGAACATCTGAATGGAACTTCTGGACCCTGCAATTTTCTGCTTAATGACTCAATAAGCAATCAGAATTGGTTCTAAATTCAAGGGGACTAGCTTGATCAAACAAAGCCAACCTTTGTTTGAAACCATGTTTAGGATTTTGCGGCAGTCTTCAGCAGCAACAGCAGGAACCCATTGCGTATGTGTCTGTGTGCACACATTTGACAAAGTCTCCGTTATCAGGATGGGAAAGGAGAGACTGAGAAAATGCGTATTCTTCTTGAGAATGTGAGATGGTTCCCATCGCTGGACCATTCTCAGTAACATGGCCACACTTAGAATACTGCATCCAGTTTTGGTCAACATGATGTAAAAAAGATGCTGAGACTAGAAGGAGTGCAGAGAAGAGCAACAAAGATGATCAGGGGACTGGAGGCTAAAACACAGGAAGAAAGGTTGCTGGAATTGGGTATGTCTAGTTTAATGAGGAGAAGGACAAGGGGGGACAGGATAGCAGTGTTCCAATATCTCAGGGGTTGCCACAAAGAAAAGGGAGTCAAGCTATTCTCCAAAGCGCCTGAAGGCAGGACAAGAAGCAATGGATGGAAACTGATCAAGGAGAGAAACAACCTAGAACTAAGGAGAAACTTCCTGATGGTTAGAACAATTAACTAGTGGAACAACCTGCCTCCAGAAACGATGAATGCTCCAACACTGGTAGTCTTTAAGAAGAGACTGGACAGCCATTTGTCCAAAATGGTATAGGGTTTCTTGCCTGAGCAGGGGGTTGGATTAGATGACCTCCAAGGTCCCTTCCAACTTTATTATTATTATTATTATTATTATTATTATTATTATTATTATTATTATTATTATTATTATTATTATTATTATTATTATTATTATTATTATTAAGACTGTCACTCAATCACAACCATTGTCTATAACTTAACATGACGTGGAACTGGTCAACAAAACATGGTTAACCCACACTTACGTGATACATGGATGTGTCAGAGCACACACAGTCTTATTGCGCTGAGGTAACCCAGGAGTAAATACAGTAAACAGTGGTTTGTAATTAAATAATGGTTTATATTACACTACACCTACAAATATACACTAGAAATAAGATACATACACGTGGTGGAACAGCAAACTCTAATACACAGCAGTTACAGCAGTCAAACGGATGAGAGAGAAAGACTCCAGCAAAAAAACCTTCCCTTTTATACTCAGGCTCTTAAAGGGATACACACACCTGCTGAGTCATTCCTATACTGCATCCTCCACATTAGCTTACATCTTTACACAAGCTGTTTAGCTTTTAAATCATTAAACCTTGACAGGATGCAACCTCGGTCTTGTATTCATTTAAATACTGAGTTGCAGCCATATACTGTGTGCTAAGGATGTGTTTATTGCCAGATGCATGAGTATCTGGTCTCATGAGTCACAGGAGAGGACGATCTTGGCCAAGGGTGTCCAAACCTGGCAACTTTAAGACTTGTAGATGTCATGGTTCCGACAGATGAAACTCTTCAAAGAACTTCGAGGCATTGTTTACCTTAAAGAATCTTTATTCAAGTTGCATGGCATCCGCACGTAGGAAGCGGAAATCTGGATTCCCCTCCCCTGAGCACCTAGTATCAAAGCACAATTCCCTCCTCCAATTAACAATCATAAATCACATTCTCCAATTAGTTTGAATTGCAGGCTTTCCTTCCTGATCTCTAACCCGCCAATTCTTATTAGCTCTTATTTCAAGCTCTGAATTCACACAGGAGTACAATAATTGTTATGTCTAACTAACTCCCACCACATCCCTCCCCCTCCCACAGCATCATCTAATTCTAAGAGTAAAGTATAAGAAAGAAAAAGGCTGCATCTTCATATGTTGTCAATGCAAGAACATCCAATGTTAGCAGCGTTGGCTGAGGAACTCTGGGAGTTGAAGTCCACAGGTCTTCAAGTTGCCAAGTGTGAAGACCCTTGGTCTCAGCTGAGCTCAAAAAATGTTTAGGAAGGCCAAACGTGGTTACTCCATGGGTGGGAGACCGGCAGGAACAATAGGTTGGGAAGTTGAACAAGCCATTGCAGAAGAAGGCCGTGGGATTCTGTATTGTGGCTAAGGAATGTACCTGGGGCTTGAGCCACCAGATGTGGATCTCAACTCAAGTGAGTTTCCGGATAGTAGCGAGCGAGAGAATTCCCATGCATGGAGAAATGAACTGGCCCCAGCAACAGAGACCAAACAAGGACAGATCGAGTTGGCTCCAGACGCAGAGACATTTGATAAATACATCTGCCCTGGTTCAGTACACTACACAGCTTTTGCTCTTCACTACTTGAGATTGCTTGCAAAAGGCTGACATCCATTAAGAGGAAGAAGAGCTTGTGGGCTCCTAGGAGCAGTTCGACCCAAGACTCCCTGTTGAAGCATTGCTACTTCCAGACACCAGACAACGATCTGACTGTTCACCAAAAATTTAAGAAGTATTAGATAGAATCAAGATCACGTGAAGTGTTAATACCACTTTACAATGCCTTGGTAAGGCCACACTTCGAATACTGCATCCAGTTTTGGACACCGCGATGTAAAAAAGATGTTGAGACTCTAGAAAGAGTGCAGAGAAGAGCAACAAAGATGATTAGGGGACTGGAGGCTAAAGCATATAAGGAACGGTTGCTGGAATTGGGTATGTCTAGTTTAACGATGAGAAGGACGAGAGGGGACAGGATAGCAGTGTTCCAATATTTCAGGGGCTGCCCCAAAGAAGAGGGAGTCAAGCTATTCTCCAAAGCACCTGAAGGCAGGACAAGAAGCAATGGATGGAAACGCATCAATGAGAGAAGCAACCTAGAACTAAGGAGAAACTTCCTGACAGTTAGAACAATTAACCAGTGGAACAACCTGCCTCCAGAAGCAGTGAATTCTGTAACACTGGAGGTTTTTAAGAAGAGACTGGACAGCCATTTGTCCGAAATGTATAGGGTTTCCTGCCTGAGCAGGAGGTTGGACTAGATGACCTCCAAGGTCCCTTCCAACTTTACTATTATTATTATTATTATTAGTAGTAGTAGTAGTACCGCTTTATAAAACCCTAGTAAGACCACACCTGGAATACTGCAGCCAACTTTTCTCACCATATCATAAAAAGGATGTTGAGAGTTTGGAAAAAATTCAGAGAAGAGCAACGAGGATGATCAAAGGCCTGGAGACTAAAACGTACAAAGAACGGCTGCAGGACTTGGGTTTGGCTAGTCTAAAGAAAAGAAGGAATAGAGGAGACATGTTAGCAGTTATTCCAGTATCTGAGAGGCTGCCACAAAGACGAGGGGGTCACGTTATTCACCAAAGCACCAGAGGGAAGGACGAGAAGCAATGGTTGGAAACTGATCAAAGAGAGAAGCAACCTGCTGCAAAGAGGGGTGAAACCCCCTCCCTCAATTGCTGTAGTGTGGACCCCTGGGTTGAGAAGACCAAGGCATTCAGACCAAGGCATTCAGGCATCCAATCCTGCTGACCTCTGACATTTCTGCTCTGCAAGAGGTCCTTGGCCAACAGCTGTAACATTTCCAGCTGGCTGTTGAGATGCTGCCAAGGAGAGACAGGTTTCCCAGGCAATTATGAAGGCTGAGTGATGGATAGCAGACCAAGAAGAGACAACCCTATCTCTTGGCGGCTTCCAGACTGAGAAGAGAAACGGCCAAGGAGGACAGGAGGGTCAGAAAGGAACCGCCATTGGAAGGAAGGCCGTGCCAGATCTGTGAGAAATCCCATTTTTGTGACTATTTCATAGAATAGAATAGGGCAGGGGCAGGCCACCTTGGCTCTTTTATGACTCGTGGACTTCAACTCCCAGAATTCCTGAGCCAGCATGGGGGAAACCATGGCCCCTTCATGACTCGTGGACTTCAACTCCCAGAATTCCTGAGCCAGCCACGCTGAGGGGAAAGGGAGAGGTTTCCAAGCTGAGCTGTGCCGGCTCAGGAATTCTGGGAGTTGAAGTCCACGAGTCATAAAAGGGCCGAGGTTGCCTACCCCTGGGCTAGATGATATCTATCTATCTATCTATCTATCTATCTATCTATCTATCTATCTATCTATCTATCTATCTATCTATCTATCTATCTATCTATCTATCTATCTATCTATCTATCTATCATCTAGCCCAGGGGTAGGCAACCTCGGCCCTTTTATAATAATAATAATAATAATAATAATAATAATAATAATAATAATAATAATAATAATAATAATAATAATAATAATAATAATAATAATAATAATAATAATAATAATAATAATAATAGTAGTAGTAAAGTTGGAAGGGACCTTGGAGGTCATCTAGTCCAACCCCCTGCTCAGACAAATGGCTGCCCAGTCTCTTCTTAAAAACTTCCAGTGCTGGAACATTCACCGCTTCTGGAGGCAGGTTGTTCCACTGGTTAATTGTTCTCACAGTCAGGAAATTTCTCCTTAGTTTTAGGTTGCTTCTCTCCTTGGTCAGTTTCCATCCGTTGCTTCTTGTCCTGCCTTCAGGCGCTTTGGAGAATAGCTTGACTCCCTCTTCTTTGTGGCAACCCCTGAGATATTGGAACACTGCTATCATGTCCCCCCTCGTCCTTCTCTTCATTAAAACTAGACATACCCAATTCCAGCAGCCGTTCCTTATATGCTTTAGCCTCCAGTCCCCTAATCATCTTTTTTTTAAATACACATTTTATTGGTTTTTTTTAATTTTTACATCAAAGTGCTCAGGAAAACACCGTGGTGAAAGGGTAATCAATCATAGCAGAACAAGTCATATATATATAACTAAAATTAATACCTTAAAAAAAAATTCCCCCCTCTATTTCCTTGCATGATATAACAAATTTAGTTTAATCTATTTCTTCTTAAAATTCAATCAATCCACAGAATCATCCCTACTATTACATCTACAAAAATCACTCCTGCTTTTAAACTCCACTAATTTCAATTAAAACATTCCAATCCCCTAATCCTCTTTGTTGCTCTTCTCTGCATTCTTTAGAGTCTCAACATCTTTTTTACATCGTGGTGACCAAAACTGGATGCAAGATTCCAAGTGTGGCCATTGTAAAGTGGTATTAAAATGGGGGATGGTGGATTTAAGGAGCCAAATCTCCCAGGAATTCCCACTTTGGGGTGGTACTCTGGGAGGTAAAAGTCCCAATGTCTAGAGAACCACAGATTTGGAAAGGCGAGGAATATAGAAACATCAGTCATACTAGATGTAGTAGGTGTTGAGTATCTTCATTTCACAAGGTAGGAGTCTCATGCTTATAGGAAAAAGTGAGTGAGGGTTGATATAGGTCAGAGGTCTTCAAACCTGGCCCTTTTATGACTTGTGGACTTCAACTCCCAGAATTCCTCAGCCAGCGTGCCTGGCTGAGGAATTCTGGGAGTTGAAGTCCACAAGCAGGGGTCTTCAAACCTGGCCCTTTTACGACTTGTGGACTTCAACTCCCAGAATTCCTCAGCCAGGCACGCTGGGAGTTGGAGTCCACAAGTCGTAAAAGGGCCAAGTTTGAAGACCCCTGATATAGGTTAATAAAAATGCAACAAATCACATATGCACCACGATTGCATGGGTTGGAGTCAACGCATGGAGCGTGGAGGTGAGCTTAGAATAGCATTCAACTGTTCTAATTGAATGTTTAGTCCATTAATTTATTAATAAATTAGTTGACTCATTCACTAATACCAAATTCACCACTGTTCACTAATTCACCAACAGATTGATTTATTAATAAATTAGTTCACCAATGAACTGTTCAAAGAGATTCAACGATTAACCGGTGAAAGAAATTGCCTTTGGAAGTTGGTAGTGCCCCATCACTGGAGGATTTTAAGAAGAGGCTGCACAGCCATTTATCAGAAATAATATAGGCCTTCTGCAAGAGCAGCGGGTTGGACTAGAAGACCTCTAAGGCCCCTTCCGACTCTGTTACTTACTTCAGCCTAAACAGCTTTACGATAGGTGAACTTCCATTCCCAAAGCTGGCTGGGGAATTCTGGAAGTTGAAGTCCATCCATCTTAAAAGTTGCCAAGGCTGAAAAACATTGGAGTAATAATAATAATAATAATAATAATAATAATAATAATAATAATAATAATAATAATAATAATAATAATAATAATAATAATAATAATAATAATAATAAAAAAGTTGGAAGGAACCTTGGAGGTCATCTAGTCCAACCCCCTGCTCAGGCAGGAAACCCTATACCATTTCGGACAAATGGCTGTCTAGTCTCTTCTTAAAAACTTCCAGTGTTGGAGCATTCACAGCTTCTGAAGGCAGGTTGTTCCACTAGCTAATTGTTCTCACTGTTAGGAAGTTTCTCCTTAGTTCTAGGTTGCTTCTCTCCTTGGTTAGTTTCCATCCGTTGCTTCTTGTCCTGCCCTCAGGCGCTTTGGAGAATAGCTTGACTCCCTCTTCTTTGGGGCAGCCCCTGAGAGATTGGAAGACTGCTATCATGTTCCCCCTCGTCCTTCTCTTCATTAAACTAGACATACCCAATTCCAGCAGCCGTTCCTTATATGCTTTGGCCTCCAGTCCCCTAATCATCTTTGTTGCTCTTCTCTGCACTCTTTCTAGAGTCTCAACATCTTTTTTACATCATGGTGACCAAAACTGGATGCAGTATTCCAAGTGTGGCCTTACCAAGGCATTGTAAAGTATTCACACTTCACGTGATCTTGATTCTATCCCTCTGTTAATGCAGCCTAGCACTGTGTTGGCCTTTTTGGCAGCTGCAGCACACGGCTGGCTCATATTTAAGTGATTGTCCACTAGGACTCCGAGGTCCCTCTCACAGTTACTACTATTGAGCAAGGTACCCCTTATACTATACCTGTACATTTGGTTTTTCTTGCCTAAATGTAGAACCTTACTTTTTTCCCCATTGAATTTCATTTTGTTAAATGCAGTTGAGTCCATTCTCTCCTTTACTTCCAATTATTTGAATATCTTTCTAGGAATATTTGATGTTCATGAGGAACTCACCAAGAATCAAACACAATGGCCACTGACACCTCTCCAAGGCACATCAAAGTACAACTTAATTTCTCGGCAATCGCCGACAAAAGTGCTTGTCTTCTTTCGCAGATCGGTTACAGCCCACGCCAACTCTGCCATCCTAGAAATGTGAGCCGGGAGGCTTTGTACATTGAATTTATTCTAAAAGTCTCCAGCAAAAATCCACTTTAAAGACTTCCCTGAGTCTTTACTAAGTCCGTAATTCAGCTTCTCTGTCTCCGTTTCAGATTATTTTTGTGTGTGTGTGTGTCCACAATAGTGCAGGCTTAGCGCCAAATTCTTTAGGACATGGAGAAGCAGCCAAACGACCTCGGAGTGATTTGTTTATTTAGGTATTCACACTGGGGAATAGAATATAAACTTGACTGAACTTTGACTGAATGTGCAACCTAAAAAAATGGCTGTCCACCTTTCCTCTATTGAAGTGGTTTTCCAACTGTGCACTGATGATGTTACCTAGTTTGGTAATGAAATGTCTGCAAGAAAACCACCAAGCTCAGAGAGCACCAAGGACCCCAGAGGAGTCCTCCTCCTCCTCCTCCTCCTCCTCCTCTTGCAAACAGCGCTCCCTTCTAGCACTGATGATGTTACTTAATTTGGTAATGAAACGTCTGCAAGAAAACCACCAAGCTCAGAGAGCACCAAGGACCCCACAGTCCTCCTCCTCCTCCTCCTCCTCCTCCTCCTCCTTCTCCTCCTCCTCCCTGCAACCCCCCTCCCTTCTAGCACTGATGAAGTTACCTGGTTGGGTCCTAAAACATTTGCAAGAAAGCCACCAAGCTTAGACAACATCAAGGACCACAAAGTCCTCTCCCGCCCCCCCCCCGTGTGAAAAACAGTCATAAGTCAGTTTTTCCAGTACCGTTGCAACTTCAAATGGTCATGAGAAACTACAAACTGATGTAAGTCGAGTTAAACTGCGGTTTGTAGCATACAGCTGGAAATCCTGTTAGCAAATTGTCCGGCAATCAAATTTCAATAGCATATCATGACTTTCAAAAAAACAAACAAACACAAAACCCTTCCAACTTTTGCTAGCACAATATACCACCTCGCTGGTGGTCAGACTCAGTTTCTGGAGAAGAATAATTCACTAATTATTATTATTATTATTATTATTATTATTATTATTATTATTATTATTATTATTATTAACAATAACAACAACAACAACAACAACAACAACAACAATAATAATAATAATAATAATAATAATAATAATAATAATAATAATAATAATAATAATAAAAATAATAATAATAATAATAAAAAAGTTGGAAGGGACCTTAGAGGTCATCAAGTCCAACCCTCTGCTCAGGCAGGAAACCCTATACCATTTCGGACAAATGGCTGTCCAGTCTCTTCTTAAAAACTTCCAGTGTTGGAGCATTCACCACTTCTGGAGGCAGGTTGTTCCACTGGTTCATTGTTCTAACTGTCAGGCAGTTTCTCCTTAGTTCTAGGTTGCTTCTCTCCTTGATTAGTTTCCATCCGTTGCTTCTTGTCCTGCCTTCAGGTGCTTTGGAGAATAGCTTGACTCCCTCTTCTTTGGGGCAGCCCCTGAGATATTGGAACACTGTTACACTGCAGAGTAATTGCCTTACTCTGATGGTATCCAGTCACAGACAAGGAATATACCGTAGTGAAATGCCAGTCTATTTGTGTGTATAATAAATTGGGGATATATAAAGTCTTCCCATGAAAAAAAAAAGGACTAGGGGGGACATGATAGCTGTATTCCAGTATTTGAGGGGCTGCCACAAAGAAGAGGGGGGGGGGGTCAACTTATTTTCCAGAGCACCAGAAGGCAAGATAAGAAACAATGGGTGGAAACTAATCAAGGAGAGAAGCAACCTGGAATTAAAGAGAAACTTCCTGACAGTGAGGACAATTCACCAGTGGAACAGCTGGCCACCAGAAGTTATAGGTGCTTCATCCCTGGAGGCTTTTAAGAAGAGATTGGACAGCTCCTTGTCTCAAATTGTATATAGGGTCTCCTGCTTGAGGAGGGGGTTGGACTAGAAGACCTCCAAGGTCCCTTCCAGTTGTATTCCGATTGATTGATTAGCTGGTGTATTTAAAGAACTTGTTAGTCATTCTACTACATAAACTTAACTTTACGAGAAATCCAATAATAATAAAAATAAAAAAAACATAAGAAGGACTCCTAAAAATAGAAACCAAGAAAAGCAGGACATACTGATGTACATGTGATGTCTCCAGATTTCAAGAAAAATATCATTTCTACCGTCAGCTCAACAGGACTCTTTAAAAGTAGAGGTTCCAGGAAGCAGATCTAAATCTTCCACCACAAATCTATGGTTCTTTCTCAAGAAACCATTATGGTTCTTCTCCCAGGCCCACCTACCATCCATTACCCCATTGCTGTCCGATCTGACCTTCCTCTTAAAACTCATGGCAATCTTCGCAATGATTTGTCACTTGAGATTCTTTCGGCCTCAAATTCCGGGAATTGAATTAACAGAATACAGAATAATTTTGCTAGCATAGATGCATAGAATAACAGAGTTGGAAGGGACCTTGGAGGTCATCTAGTTCAACCCTCTGCTCAAACGGGAGACTATACCATTTCAGACAAATGGCTGTCCAGTCTCTTCTTAAAAACTTCCAGTGTTGGAGCATTCGCCGCTTCTGGAGGCAGGTTGTTCCACTGGTTAATTGTCCTGACTGTCAGGAAATTTCTCCTTAGTTCTTTGTTGCTTCTCTCCTTGGTTAGTTTCCACCCGTTGCTTCTTCTCCTGCCTTCTGGTGCTTTGGTATTTCTCAGATGTTTCCTCAGCTTCTAGTCTATCTTACAACTTTGAGTTGCCTTAATAGTGTGCCAGGGTATGACTCACCAGCCCTCATCCTTCTAACTCAGTGGTCCCCAACTTTTGGGCACCAGGGACCAGTTCCGTGGAAAAAGGTTTTTCCGTGGATTGGAGGGTGGGTGGTTTTGTGTGTTGCCTGCATCCCACGGATGGGACTTTGCTTGTTTGTGTGGACCGGTTGCTGGCATGCCACGGCCCAGTACTGGTCCATGGCCTGGGGTTTGGGGACCGCTGTTCTAACCTACATTTCCAGCTACAGAGAACTGACATTCTTTCATGGGCAAAAATGAGCTTTAGGATCTCCTACTGTCTCCAAAGTAGAAGAAAAACGAGGTGGCCCTATCTCGATTTCCTGGAGCTGGTTGCTACTTGGGGCCACAGGGAGGTCTTAGCCCAAAACCCAACCTGAGTGTTTCTCAGGTAGTCCCCAACTTACAACTGTTCATTTAGTGACCGTTCAAAGTTCGAATGGCGCTGGAAAAAAGGTGACTTAGGATTATTTTTCACACTTAATTGCAGCATTTCCATGGCCACGGGATCAAAACTTCAGACGCTGATATGTTGGGTTGGACTCAATGACCTCCAAGGTCCCTTCCAACTTTATTATTATTATTATTATTATTATTATTATTATTATTATTATTATTATTATTATTATTATTATTATTATTATTATTATTATTATTATTATTATTATTATTATTATTATTATTATTATTATTATTATTATTAAAACTTCAGATGCTGATATGTGTGCTGCAGCTGCCAAAAAAGCCAACACAGTGCTAGGCTGCATTAACAGAGGGATAGAATCAAGATCATGTGAAGTGTTGATACCACTTTACAAGGCCTTGGTAAGGCCACACTTGGAATACGGCATCCAGTTTTGGTCACCACAATGTAAAAAAGATGTTGAGACTCTAGAAAGAGTACAGAGAAGAGCAACAAAGATGATCAGGGGACTGGAGGCTAAAGCATATAAGGAACGGTTGCTGGAATTGGGTATGTCTAGTTTAATGAAGAGAAGGACGAGGGGGGACATGATAGCAGTGTTCCAATATTTCAGGGGCTGCCCCAAAGAAGAGGGAGTCAAGCTATTCTCCAAAGCGCCTGAGGGCAGGACAAGAAGCAACGGATGGAAACTAACCAAGGAGAGAAGCAACCTAGAACTAAGGAGAAACTTCCTGACAGTGAGAACAATTAACCAGTGGAACAACCTGCCTCCAGAAGCGGTGAATGCTCCAACACTGGAAGTTTTTAAGAAGAGACTGGGCAGCCATTTGTCTGAAATGGTATAGGGTTTCCTGCCTGAGCAGGGGGTTGGACTAGATCAGGGCTTTTCAACCTTTTCACCCATTTGTACCACTTTTAGGTTATGACAACATCTGAGTACCACCAATCGCCTAGCAAGGTGTCAAAAACTTGATGACCCCCCCCCCAAAAGGGGAAAAAGTGATAAAGTACAGGTAGTCCTCGACTTACAACAGTTCACTTAGTGACTGTTCGAAATTACAAAGGCACTGAAAAAAGTGCCCCCCAAGCCACAGCCAAGCAAGACACCTGCCTGCCCACCCGGCGGCGCTCTTCCTCCTGTCTGAGGTTTTCATTGTTGTGAGCATTTCTGTTGAGGATTGGCAGCGGGGGTGGGGTGGGGGGTGTTTGGTTTTTATTCCCCCCGTCTGCTGGGTGGTTGCAGAAGGTTTTGGTCACTTCACATTACCCTGGGACACTGTGACCGTCATAAATATGAATCAGTTGCCAAGCATCTGAATGTAAATCACAAGACTCTGGAGATGCTGCAACATTCCAGCTGATTGGCGCTTCTTCTGGGCTCAGCAGAAGCACTAGGATCAGCGCTGAGCTCCAGTTGGAGCCTGGTGCTGATCCTGACGCTTCCACTGAGCCCTGACAGCCCCGAAGAAGCGCCGATCAGCTGGAAAGCAGCACTGATCCTGGCGCTTCCGCTGAGCCCTGACAGCCCTGCAGCTCCAGCCGTCTCTCACTCAGGCTTGTGCGGTGCTGCCACCGGTTCAGCTCATTCCCCTCCCCGCTACCACTTTTCTAGGATGGTCGCGTACCACCTGCCAGGTGCCAATGTACCACAGGTGGTTCCCGTACCACTGGTTGAAAAGCCCTGGACTAGATGACCTCCAAGGTACCTTCCAACTTTATTATTGTTATTGTTATTGTTATTGTTGTTGTTATCGTTATTTATGACAGTTGCAGAGTCCCGAGATCATATGATCCATTTTTGTGACCTTCTGACAAGCAAAGTCAATGGGCAAACCAGACTCACTCCACAAGCGTGTGACTCATTTAACAGCTGCTGTGAATCACTTAACCACTGTGTCAAGAAAGGTCGTAAAATGGGGGCAACACTCACTGAACAAAGGTCTCCCTTTAGCAACAGACATCTGGGGCTCAGTTGTGCTCGTAAGCTGAGGACTACCTGTCCTCTCCTTACCGATTCTCTGTTTTCTCTACTGCAGAGCGTAACCAGCCAATCCTGCAGGCCAATGAGAACAGGAGTTATACAAAAACCCTGCTCATCCTTTATGGCACGTAAGGCATTCATGGCTGGATAAAGCGGGAGCTCTCGCTCTGTCCATCTGGCTGACCACACTGAGGCTCTGATTGCATAACTGCCCTCTTCCCTGGAACATGCATGTCTTGATCTGTGTGGGGAGGGACTCCTGCCAGCCCTTTATCTTGCTAACTCAAGGTCAGCTAGAAACTGGAGGCTGAATTTATGCATTTTGGATGGGAAACCTGCAGATTGTAAAGCAGGGGGGCCTGTCAGAAGCACCTCACCCAGAGTGGCCTATGGCTTTTAGGTAAATGCGTTCAAATAAATATTCTGTTCTGGTCACCGTGATACAAAAAAAAAGATGGTGAGACTCTAGAAAGAGTACAGAGAAGAGTAAGAAAGATGTTTAGAGGGCCGGAGGTGAAAAGATCTGAAGAAGACAAGAAGCAACGGATGGAAACGAATCGAGGAGAGAAGCAACCTAGAACTAAGGAGAAATTTCCTGACAGTGAGAACAATTAATCAGTGGAACAATTTGCCTTCAGAAGTTGTGGTGCTCCACCATTGGAGGTTTTTAAGAAGAGACTGGACGGCCATTTGTCTGAAATGGTACAAAGTCTCCTGCTTGAGCAGGGGGTTGGACTAGAAGACCTCCAAGATCCCTTCTATTCTATTCTATTCTATTCTATTCTATTCTATTCTATTCTATTCTTCTATTCCATTCCATTCCATTCCATTCCATTCTATTCTATTCTATTCTATTCTATTCTATTCTATTCTATTCTATTCTATTCTATTCTATTCTATTCTATTCTATTCTATTCTACTCTTCTTCATTATTCTATTCTATTCCATTCCATTCCGTTCCATTCCATTCCATTCCATTCCATTCCATTCTATTCTATTCTATTCTATTCTATTCTATTCTATTTTCTATTCTATTCTATTATCCTGTTCTATATTCTGTATTCTGTTTCAAGGTCTGGGACATCCACACATATTTAGCTGATAACATGGTCCTGCACGCATTCTTCAAAATTGGAATGAATACAGAGACAGACTGGGACAAATGAAAAAGCTCAGACAATCTTCTGCATGAGTTGGAAGAATCTCTCTGTGTCTCTCTCCCTCTCTGTGTGGGTGTGGGTGTGTGTGAAGGGAGGGTGGAAAGGGAAGGGATTAAGGCCAACTGCTCCAGGATCACATCTTTAATGTTAGCAGTTTGTACAGAGGAGACAATATGCGATAGGACGTTGATTTGGCAATGGGTCCTTCAAATGGGTCCATCTGCAGAGGTGGTCCATGGATGGTCCAACAGGTGGGGAGCTGAGACAAGGCACCTGACCTCTCAGCCAGCAGAGATTGAAAAAAGTCTATATGGGGGGGGCATAACTGCCTTCCCCTTTTATGTGCATTGTTCCTGCGATGGACATCATGCAATCACCTTGACTTTTTTGTCCCTAACCCCTCAGTAGTCACTCCTGTCAACCGGAATGTCTACAACTCCTCCATATCTAGGAGATGTGGAGATTTAGATATCTCCATGTCTCGATGTCCATATCCATATCGTAGACTAGGTATGTCTAGTTTACTAAAGGGAAGGACCAGGGGTGACATGATAACAGTTTGCCAGTATTTGAGGGGCTGCCCCAAAGAAGAAGGAGTCAAGCTATTCTCCAAAGTGCCTGAAGGCAGGACAAGAAGCAACGGATGAAAGCTTATCAAGGAGAGAAGCAACCTAGAACTAAGGAGAAACTTCCTGACAGTAAGAACTTGCCTCTAGAATAATAGAATAAGAGAATAATAGAGTTGGAAGGGACCTTGAAGACAAAGAAGAGGGAGTCAAGCTATTCTCCAAAGCGCCTGAAGGCAGGACAAGAAGCAACGGATGGAAACTAATCAAGGAGAGAAGCAACCTGGAATTAAGGAGAATTCTAGACTTCCTTAATTCTAGAATTCCACTCCCCACCATCCAGTCAGAGCTGAAGAAACTTCTTGGATGAGAAGTGAAACGTCTTCAAAGAAAAACAAGAAAGTCCAGTTGTTTCTTGAAAAAGCACCTTTGGGACAACCATGACCTGGATGACTGAGAATCCCCATAGACAAATTAAGGAGAAACGTCCTAATAGTTAGAAATAACCAGTGGAACGACTTGCCTCCAGATGTTGTGGCTGCTCCATCAAAAAAGAGATTGGACCACAGTTTATCTGAAATGGTATCGGGTCTCCTGCTTGAACAGAGGATTGGACTAGGAAAACTCCAACCTCCCTTCCCACTCTGTTATTCTGTAATTCTTTAATTTCTCTCTTGATCGACACCTTCTCCATTCAATATTTCCAAGTACCGGATGTTTTTTAAACTCATCATTTCTAGATAAGCATGTTATATCTCCGTTTCTTGCTCAACGTCTGCCATTTGTGGTCCTTAATATCCCGGAGGAATAAATTAGGCTTTGGTTTACTACACAATCTCCTTGTCTTGATAGCCTAAGATGCAGACTTATCACAGGCAACATCCATGCAAGCATGTTTTCAACTCAAGACATTCCAGAAATGGAGTCCATTTCACCCATAATATATCCTCTTTCCTCTCCTTCAACCATCTCCTAGATTCCAGTTTTACCCTGCAGAATTTTTGAATTGAGTTTTGAATTTTTGTGTTTCCCCAACGAAAGCTGAGCAACTTTGCCATCCCCTTGCAATGCAAACGAAGCGACAACGCGGTTCTCTGGATTTTCAAAAAGGCAATTGCCAGGAAAGCTACTGGCAGCGCAGCTAGAACTTCAGGAATTAGGGCTCAGAGGATGCTAATTTGTGCCCTTTGCGTTTTTTTTCTCAGGTTTCCCCTCCAAGGGTACATTTCCACGGGCTTTCTGGTTTTGCCTCAATCTTTTCAGTCCACGGCACATAAAAAAAGACATTCAACCGGTGCCCCGCAGTCTCGACTACATCCCAAACTCAGATGCCTTCTTACAACTTGCTGGATCTCATGTACAACATGATGAAAAGCTGGAGAGAGTCTTTCTTTCTTTCTTTCTTTCTTTCTTTCTTTCTTTCTTTCTTTCTTTCTTTCTTTCTTTCTTTCTTTCCTTCCTTCCTTCCTTCCTTCCTTCCTTCCTTCCTTCCTTCCCTTACTTTCTCTCTCCTTCCTTCCTTCCTTCCTTCCTTCCTTCCTTCCTTTCTTTCTTTCTTTCTTTCTTTCTTTCTTTCTTTCTTTCTTTCTCTCTTTCTCTCTTTCTCTCTCTCCTTCCTTCCCTTCCTTCCTACCTTCCTTCCTTCCTTTCTTTCTCTCTCTCCTTCCTTCCCTTCCTTCCTACCTTCCTTCCTTCCTCCCTCCCTCTCTTTCTTTCTTTTTCTTTTCTCTCTCTTTCTTTCTTTCCTTCCTTCCTTCCTTCCTGCCTTTCCTTTCTTTCTCTCTCCTTCCTTCCTTCCTTCCTTCCTTCCTTCCTTCCTTCCTTCCTTCCTTCCTTCCTTCCTT